>NC_090743.1:42446064-42458564 GCF_036898095.1 Palaemon carinicauda
ATAATAATAATAATAATAATAAAAGAGAAACGCTTATATGGATGCTCGTGGATTTTATTACATGTAATATACTATTCAGAGTATATCATATATAATAATATACATATGCTGTATACAGTATATATATATATATATATATAATCTTTGTTCGTGGCCAAGTGGGTTAGTCACTGTCTATATAAGCTTGCCGACCAGGGTTCGATTCCCGGCCGGAGCCAAGCTCTTGTCTTTGTGAGATTTCGCCTGGGTCTGTGATCCCGAGGTTGCTAAGAGAATCCAGACATTAATATATCAAAAATATATATGGCTTATTTGAATATATATATATATATATATATATATATATGCGCAGAAGCATTACCAATTCGTCAAAATTCCACATGAATTTAGTTTATTGAATCTTTTATCAAACGATTGTATATAAGGAGCTTATGATAATATTATTAAAGGGTGGTTTAAAGGATAATTCTGGTTTACTAAGTTGCTTGATATCATTAAGCACTGCCAGAAAATACCACAGAACACTTGCATCATCGTACTTTTAATACTTCATTAACCTTAATATAGAATCGATTTTTGAAATAAATACTCGAATTTCCATTAGCACGAGGTCAAACTCTCTACACTGTTAAAAATTTGCATTAAAAAAACGGCAAATGTCTGGCAAAATTTATTCCAGGCATTTTACCGTTTGAAAAATGGATATATTGACGTAAAAGAGTGATATTACGGTCACCATTTCGTAAAAAAATAGTAACAAAGAAAAGTAAAATTACGGTCGCCTGTATTTGACTGAAATACGGCAGAGAACAGTAAGTTTTGGCGGAGAATTTCCGATTAAAATTACGTTTTTTTTTCCTAACAGTGCACATAAGGCGGAGCCTCGATCCTTACAAAACGACGTTCGGAAACCCAAAAAAATATCGTGCGTGTGTGTGGTTTTTGCCACCCGCAGCGAACCTACCCTCGCACGCTAATCTATACGCAAAACCAGGCAAATAGATCCTTTAGCAAATGTCACAGACCAGGACAATAGGATTGCTGTTGATCCCTAGCCCACGGCCGAAGGGGAACGAACAATGATATGCAACTAATTGCCCCCCGGCATTCGTTAAGGGCCACTTGATAAAGGATCAGAAACCAATCGATGCCCTACAAAGAGGATTCATTTGTGAGAACGCCTTTTTTCCGATGAGCAACTAAAAGGGTAGGTACGTGAAAGCATTAGCATATGCATTTGCATGTATGGGATCTATGGAGCGCGTTTACCAGATCTATGGAAATTAACACTATGTGAAATGGACGCTTAAATTCATACCTCTTACGTGTAATTAACCCGTTAAGCTTTGGCAGCAGTTAGCATAGGGTTCCATCCACGATTCAGCAGTTCAAGTATGAGGGGTTCATGTATTATATATGCTTTATGTATGACGTCTGCGTACAGATCCTTGTATTGAGCAAAACGGGGCCTTATTTTCCAGGTAACTAAATTATGCTAATTACTCGGGTTTTACGAGGAAGACAACGGTATGTACAGACGTTAAGAATGACTGATATAACTCTCTCTCTTGTGTGTGTGTGTGTGTGTGTGTAAATCTGTCTCTGGGTCCCGCGGTGCAATTAGCAACCCTCGTGTCTCAGAAGCAACGAACCCGGGTACGATACCCAAAATGGGCAATGAAAGGATTAGTATGGGCATGGTCAAGATCTACTAAGTAACTTAAGACTTTGGGCATGGTTCCAAGCAAATCTGATAAGAATATTTCTATCTCAAGATTGAGTTCTTTAACCTGATTCTTTTCTTTCATCTTTTATCAAGAAATATACATTTACAATTACAATTTATTATATATATATATATATATATATATATACATATATATATATATATATATATATACATCATAGTATATTTACATGAATAATTTTTTATTCAACATAGGTATACTGTATTTACAATTATAATTTTTATAATCTATCTAAATGTTTTTCAATAAAAAATACATCGACTCGTGAATACTACTTTTTTTTCAAATTTTAAATCCTATTTTATTTATAGTAAAAGTATTCATCCTTCTACTTTTGATATATTTAAGTAATTGCGAATTATTTGTCGACTGTTGTGGGTCGCTTCTATGGTTCGGAATAAGGTGAAAAATCTGATAGAAAAAGAGATTGGAGTTCTTCAAATATATGAGACTCGGTAGGGCATCTTTGAAGTAATCATCACTCATTGGTGATGTAAGTGACTTTGGGTTGTTGTGGCCTGATTGGTAACGTCTCTGCCTGGTGTTTGCCGGACAGGGTTCTAGTCCCGCTCAGACTCGTTAGTGCCTTTAGTGTCTGCATTCTTACCATCCTTGTGAGCTAAGGTTGGGCGGTTTTGGGGAGCCTATAGGTGTATCTGTTGAGTCATCAGCAGCCATTGCCTGGCCCTCCCTGGTCCTAGCTTGGGTGGAGAGGGGGCTTGGGTGCTGATCATATAATATATGGTCAGTCTCTGGGGCATTGTTCTGCTTGCTAGAGCAATGTCACGGTCCCTTGCCTTTGCCATTCATGAGTAACCTTTAAACCTCCTTTAATTGTTTTTGACTCAGATTCTGCACGAGAAATTCAGTCTAGACCATCTCTCTCTCTCTCTCTCTCTCTCTCTCTCTCTCTCTCTCTCTCTCTTAACCTACTAGATCAAGGTCAAAGCTAAACTTAATAGAAATAAAGTTTCTTTCAATCGATGTTTCCCTTTCAGCATAACTCAACGGAATGTGACGAGTATCGGAGGGGGAAAAATATCAGTGATAATTGTTAATGTTACCTGAGTGACGTTTATTTCGAGATGTCTCCCGAATCAAAAGTTACGGTACGACCTACGGCCGAAGAATGAAACGACATCCTGATTGGTTCACATCGTACCTGATGATGTTTACAGTACGACCTCCGGACGTGGGCATGAAACGGCTGTCTGATTGGTTCGCGAGGTCTATGTCGCAACGCTGGCGATCCTTTGGAAGGGAATAACAAATGATGCTCACGGTGAAAATAACAAAGTCTGATCTTTTATGTTTTTTTTGGAGGGGGTTCGAAAGATAGACGAATCTAAAGGTGGTTTCTTGTACTGTGATCCTTAACCCTTTACGTCACACGATTATTCGCGCATGCAGACGAGCGAGGTTCCATTGTAGCAGGCGTAGAAATAAATGTCGTTTTACCTGTATGATTTACTCAACCTTTTTCTTTATCTGTTCCTTTTTTTTTCTTGTAGTTGTAATAAGGTCTATTGTCAAGTAAGGTCTGCGGGTTACTCCAGAGCAATAATCGTAACACACGAATTATCGACACCAAATAAATCTGTCGGTTTTATTGGGCAAGTATTGAATTCAACGATTGCCACCAATTCACTACTCTCTCTCTCTCTCTCTCTCTCTCTTTCTCTCTCTCTCTCTCTCTCTCTCTCTCTCTCTCTCTCTCAAAATTAACGGCCAGGAACTTTTTGTACCAAACATGGAGGTTGCCATTGGTGCTCTCTTTCTCTCTCTCTAAAATATAATTACCAGAAACTTTTGTATTAAAGATAGTATTTTCCAGTAGTGCTCTCTCTCTCTCTCTCTCTCTCTCTCTCTCTCTCAAAATCAACGGTCAGATACTTAGGTCGAGTGTTTGCCCTGATGCTCTCTTTCTCTCAATCTCTAAAAATTAATTACCAGAAACTTATTGTATCAAGGACAGTGATTACCAGTAGTGCTCTCTCTCTCTCTCTCTCTCTCTCTCTCTCTCTCTCTCTCTCTCCAGCATTTCATGAAAACCGTGGTGACTTACGAACCAGCTTCGCTGACACCATACAAATTCCACTGCACAGCATTAGCCATTCAATTACCGTGAATCATTACCTGCAAGGCATTAAGGATTCAGTGAAGCGTCCCGCCATTTGTTCATTTTTACCATCTGGAAGGAATGAATAAAAGTTACATACATTTTTTTATACACCCTTTTAATCGGTATAGGTCCCCGTGTCGTCACTCCTCCTGTCCGTAGACAGTAGCTAGCTTGTACAGCGTGACAGTTTATGTCAGGCCATAACACGACCTTCCGGGTGATAAACATAGCAGAATCCTTTCTCTGGGTCATCTTTATGTTGACAGATCCGTGTGTAAGGGTGTTGTTGTTGTTGACGCCTCTCTCTCTCTCTCTCTCTCTCTCTCTCTCTCTCGGCAGGAGATGGAGAGAGACCTCCTATGGGGGTTGTGCTTTGCCCTTTTCACTTTACCTTAGAGAGAGAGAGAGAGAGAGAGAGAGAGAGAGAGCTTGCCCTTTTCACTTTACCTTAGAGAGAGAGAGAGAGAGAGAGAGAGAGAGAGAGAGAGAGAGTGAAGGAATTACAAGGATTCTGGGTGTCTCAAAGACTTTTTAGTCCATCCGCAGAGACTCCATTTACTCTTTGATAAAGCGAATTAGTTTAAACGTTTAGAGAGTTTTTTTTTATCTTGTCTAACTTATGAATTCGTTTACCGTGTTCCTACTATTCACTACATCCGCTGGAGAGTCAAAAAGTCAAAGTAAAAAATCCTTATTCCATTATAAAATGGTTATTCTGGTACATAAAAAGATACATTATTTACATAAAATTCACAATAAATGGGTTGTAAAATTCTAGGATATATATACATTCAACTAAAATTTAAAAAATATTACTTCCTTTTGAGTAATACAGTAGTAAAGTTTATATATTTTCTTATTTCAAGAGGTAGTTTATTCCAGCAAGATGGGTCCCTTATTGCCATTGAACGTGACCCTAAATCAGTTCGATAGTTGTCTAGATATAGATTTTCATTCTGTCTTGTTAATGCATTCCTACTATTACCAACTGTAGGAAATGTGTATAGCCAGTTGGGATATTCTTTTCTCAAAATTTTTAAAAACAAATGCACAAACATCGTACATATACACTTTTCTTTTAATCTTATCCACTTTAATTGCTGGAGGGTTGGGGTGATGTGGTCGTGTTTTTTCACCCCAATAAGGACTATTCTACCTGCAAAGTTTTGTAGTTTTTGAGCATTTTCCATGTGCATATCATTTGTTACCCACCATATCTTTATACAATAATTTATTACACCTAAGACCAGACCTTCCACAATTAAAACCCGAGTAGTATCATCAAAGTAAGCTTTTACTCTACTTACATACAGTAGAATGCCACTAACTTTTCTACTGAGTTCGTCAATGTGGGTCCCGAATGTCATATACCTGTCCATGTGTAGACCTAGATTTTTCACATGTTGACTTATCTTTACTTCTTCATCATCACATTTTATGATAATGTCATCAGGAATTTTGCTAATATACTGTGAGCTACCCATAAACATGCACTGTGTTTTGGTGGCATTTAACAATAGTCATTTTCTTGGAAAGTATTTCTGAATTTTGAGTAATATTAGTTCAGCCCTTTTAATCAAGGCATCTAGGTTTTGTATTTGATTTGCCAAAAGAACTTGGGTGTCATCGGCGTATTGAATTAGCAGGCAGTTTTCTATGTATTTAACCATATCATTAACGTAGACTAAAAACAGAATTGGGCCTAGGACAGATCCCTGTGGGACCCCAAATTCAATCTTTACAATACAAGAATTTACATCTCCTAATCTAACTACCTGACTTCTATCCTTCAAGTAATCTTGAAACTAGAAAGTATCAATGTAATGTTCCTTAAGAGATTTACACAATTCATCATGGTTGACGCAATCAAATGCCTTTGATAGGTCGCATAAGATTGATATGGAAACTTTTTTTTCCATCAATATTTTTATAAATTTCATCTGTAAATTTTATCAAAGCTGTTTCTGTTGATAAACCTTTACGGAATCCATGCTGAGTGTTAGAAATAAAATTATTTTTTTTCTAGATGTTCCATTAACTGATTACACACAATCTTTTCTACTGCTTTCGATATTACCGGAAGGATAGAAACCAGTCTATAATTACCAGGGCCGTCTATGTCTCCTTTCTTGTGAAGAGGGTCTATGAGGGGTTGTTTCCAAATAGAAGGATATTTCTCAGTTACAGTCGAAGTATTTATGATTACCGTGATATAAAATGCAATAACTGTAAGGGAATCTTTTAGAAAACTAGTAGGAATACCATCCGTCCCGTAAGCATTACTATTATTCAAACTCTTAACTGTTAATATTATTGTTTCTACTGTAACTGGTTTAGGTTTAACAATTGTGTATTATTATCATAATTAATTTGAGTGGTTCTAATATCTTGATTTTCGTACTTTTGTAGAAGTTCGTGCGTTTTTTCTTAAGTTTTTTTTTTGCCCACACTTGCAAAGTATTGGTTAAATTGATCTGCTATAGCTTTTGGGTTGTCGTATTCAATCTTTTTATTTGTTTTAGTAGGTACAATAATATTCATAATTTTACATGTTTCTTTACGAGATTTACTTTTCTTGATCTTGTCTTTGTTGTAATTAGCCTTGGCAGTCTACATCTTAGAATTGATAAGTTTTTTCATTTGCGTATACTCATTGTTCAGATTTTCATCACGTTTATTTTGTTTGAGCCTTTCTTGCATTTTGTCCGTTTCAATCATACTTTGTTTGAGATCATCGTGACTCTAAGGCGTACTGAGTCTCCTTATTTCCCTCGTGGTAATTGGGGTACATATATCTAAGGCTTTATTATATGCTTTATTCAAAATTCCTGTTTGAATATCTGTGTCATCAGTATGCGTGATTGTATCTAAAACTAGTTTTTGGTCTAGCAATGTATTGCGCAACAAATCTGCAGAATAAAATTTAAACACCTAGAGGTTACAGTGAATGGTTTAATCTTTGGCTTCTTAATATCTATGATAAATGAAATATGTTCATGGTCAGCTACAATACTTGGATTTACTTCGATGTTAAGAACACTTTCCAGCTTGTTAGTTATCAAAATGTCTAGTAGTGTGGATGAACTCTAGTAGGTGTATTAATAATTTAATTCAATTTGGTGACTTTTATGATATTATGCATCTTTGCTGAACCTAACATCAAATCATCATTTAGGTCACCTACTACATAAATTCATTTATCCTTTAAAGAAACCACTCTCAGACATTTCAAAATATGGTTAAAAATGTCAGAGAGAGAGAGAGAGAGAGAGAGAGAGAGAGAGAGAGAGAGAGAGATGGAGAGAGAGAGAGAGAGAGAGAGAGAGAGAGGGGGGGGGGCGGTTTCATTATAGGCAGGGGTAGGGAAAGGGGTATTTTCCAATACAAACTTCATCTTTTATTGATTAAGGGGAAAGACGTGAGGTGTTGGAAAACGGATGCAGAAGAGAAAGAGAGAGAGAGAGAGAGAGAGAGAGAGAGAGAGAGAGGAGAGAGAGAGAGAGAGAGAGAGAGAAATCATGAATGTGAACCAACGAGGGATTTCTTCATTTCCTAAATTTGATTCCAAGGTTTTCAAACCATATTGAGGAGAGAGAGAGAGGAGAGAGAGAGAGAGAGGAGAGAGAGAGAGAGAGAGAGAGAGAGAGAGAGAGAGAGAGAGAGAGGGCTTTAGCACAAGGCGAAATATATTTGCTAGAAATAACAATATCAATTTAAAAATTTTCTATTTTGTATGAGTATATAGAATTTAAAACAACAAATGAAATGAATAAGGGAGGTTACCCAGGAATGCTCTTTTCAATTTGTTACCAAATTTCAAGTTGAGAGATTTTTAAGAATGAGTTGTTACTACCTCCGTCAACGATGTTGGAAGGAGGTTATGTTTTACCTCTGTGAACAGCTTCCTGACTACAATTTTAATCGTAGAGTAATGAAACTTGCAGGGATTAACTGTTATGTAAAAAGCTGGAAATTATCAAAATTTTGAAGTTCAAGGCCAAGGTCAAAGGTCAAGGTCACGGTCAAGCAAAATGTCCACTTCACGTAATCAACCATAAGTTTGGACATCGTTGTCACAGAGACTTCAAACTAGGTTCATATTTGAGTGCATGAAAATCCACGTCAATTAATACATGTTAAGATCAAGGTCAAGGTCGAGCTAAAGGTCGAGAAATAAGCTGTCGCGGCGGAGGTCCTGCACTCTACTGAGTGCCCCTCTAGTTTAGATATTAGATTATGGTAGTATGATTTGAATAAAGCAGATGGATTCTAGATGTTTATTAGGCAAATTGTAATCAATCACTAAAAAAGTATCAAAAGTTTTAAGGTTTAAAGGCCACTCATGAATGGCAGAGGCAAGGGACATTGACATTGCCCTAGAAAGCAGGACAATGCCCGAGAGACTGATCATATATACATATGATCAGCGCCCAAGACCTCTCTCCACCCAATCTAGGACAAGGGAGGGCAGGCAATGGTTGCTGATGACTCAGCAGGTAGAACTATAGCTCCCCCCAAACACCCCATCCTTAGCTCACAAGGAGGGTGAGGTTGTAGCGACCAAAGGAACTAACAAGTTTGAGCGGGACTTGAAACCCAGTCTGGCAATCACCAGGCAAGGACGTTACCAACAGGCCACCACAACCATAGAAATTGATTTATTCTTTTTAATTAATGAATAAATCTATATATTTATCAATCAATGTATTTGTCTATATACTAATCAACTTATATTATGACAATGTGATTTGTATAAGGCAATGGACTGTTAAACGTTATTAGGCAAATTATTGTCGATCCTTTTAAAACATCAGAAACCAATTTATTTTTTCTCTAATTAATCAATAAATCTATTTATTAATTAGTTTATCATTCTATTTACTATTGATCTTAATTGTATGAATTATTCAACTATGCCCTATCGCGAACTTCAGTATAGAAAGTAGTATCCACATGTTCTTTCTCTGGCTCATTATTATAATTCTCCTTAATTTTTCCATCTCCCAATGGCTTAAGTTACTTAGAGACTAAGCAAGTTCAAGAAAACAATTCAAGTGAACAACCTCCTTAGATCTCCTAAGTTGTTATAAGCCTTGGTGGTTTCCCCAATTTTATTAGCAATACAGATCCCACGATCGATAAGTTCAACCGGGTAGCTTTAGGTCTAAATATGCATCCTATAATTCATAAACTATGGTAAATCATGATGGAAGTGGAGTAAAGATACAGACAGATAGACAGAATGCAGTACTCTATCCAACTTATCTGCTATCTGTTACATTTTGTAACAGCATTTTGCCAGACACAGACACACAAACAAAATCCAATACTCTATCCAATCTAACTGCTGTCTGCGACATTTTGTAACAGCATTTTGCCAGCCATAGACAGAATCCAGTACTCTATCCAATCTTCTGCTATTAATGACATTTTGTAACAGCATTTTGCCAGACACAGACACAGACAGAATCCAATACTCTGTCCAAACTATCTGTTATCTGCGACATTTCGTAACAGCAGACAGAATTCAGTACTCTATCCAATCTATCTGCGACATTTTGTAACAACATTTTCACAGACACAGACACACAGACACACAGAGAATCCAGTCCTCCACCCAGTTTATCTGCTATCTGCGATATTTCATAACAGCAGACAGAATCCAGTACTCTATCCAATCTATCTGCTATCTGCGACATTTTGTAATAGCATTTTGCCAGATACAGACAGACACACAGACAGAATCCAGTCCTCCACCTAGTCTATCTGCAGCACCAACAGCAGACAACTAACACAGCCTCCAGATATTCCTTTCTCAGAGCTGACACGCCAAAGCGAAAAGGGAAAATGCCTCCTTTTCTACTGGCTACAGTCAACTCCTTTCGCTACACAATGAACTCATTTCCTTTCCCCTAGCAGCAGCAGTACCTGAGGGTGGGTATTCCAGCTCAGGGCATGGGGCGCAAGAGGGTATTGCCTACGCCATGCCCTTCAATGCCCATTCTTTTACCCTTTTCCAGACTCGACTCAAAAAATTCTCACGGGTATGTCGGGTGGAATTATACCCGGCCGGATGCAATTCTCACAACTTTGGTGTTGTTACGTAAGGGTTAGATTTCCCCTTCGATTTTCGGGTGGGTTATTTTTGGGGCATTATTTCCGCAGATGGTTTGCCCCAAATATGAAGACGGATTGCTTAGGGGCAAATGGCTTAGAGGGGGAAAGTATGAAATAAGACTATTTCGTATTATTTTCGGTCATACAGAAATCAGCACATTCCTTATAAAAGAATTCTCAGACTTACAGTTTCTGGGAATTTGGGATTATTTATCCATCTTTTTTTTTTTTTTTTGTTATAACATTTCATAAGGGAACTTCTCATTGAAGAATCGTGTGAAAATTTATATATTCTTTTTTCTCTTACGATATTGTATTTACTGTAAATATTTATGAAGTTTCGTCAATGCTATGCAAAACTATTTTTAACATTATCTTAGTTTTGTGGCATTCAAAATATACAAAATTATACAGCATTCAGGGTATGTGGTATTCAAAACGTACAAAATTGTGTAAGATAGGCACTCAAAATATACAAAATTATACAGTATTCAGGGTATGTGGTATTCAAAACGTACAAAATTGCGTAAAATTCTAGTTTAGCAATATTTAAACTAGATGGGCACTCAGTAGAGAGCTTGCCTTCGCCACGCCAAGCAGTCGTATTTTGCTCTTAACTTCACTGCGTACTTGTATTTCGATGTATTTTCTTCAAAATCTAATGAATTTGTACTTGGATCTTACTCCACATGTCCACAAAGTTTCGCTGAAATTCGTTCATTAGTTTTTGTTAAATGTTGTTCACAAAAAAAAAAAAAAAAAAAAAAAACTAAACTAACAAAAAATTATCATTTATTTAACATTGCGATTATTTTAAAAGCCCTTCTGCGTACTTGTACTTTGATGTACTTTATCAAAACTTTTACAGATTCATCTTTGGGTCATACCCAATATGACTACCAACTTTGCTCAAAATCCGTACTGTATTTCTTTTGTAAAGTTGCCCACAAAAAAGAAAAAAACAACAAATAAACAGAATTACACAATTTATAATTTATTTCAACCCCCCACACTTGTGAACAATGCAAATAATCTTCTAAAACATATTTTGTAACGGAAAACTAATTTTCAGAGTTATTTTATTCAAAAGAGCTTCATTTAATCTTTCAGTGCCAATGATATTTTGACGTACCAAATGGACTTGCAACCCCCTATCCCCCCACTGGACGAGCAACATCCTCCCCACCCCCACGAAAAAAAGAGGAAAGAGTCAAGAGGATCTCTGACGTACAAGAGGGTCCATTAATAATCCTGAAGGAATCATTAATCAAGGAAGGCCTTCCATGCCCAATCTGTGGTCACGTGACTTTTCCTGCATTTAAATCCCTGTCTGAAACCCTTTCAAAAGACCCCGTCAGGAGCGTTTGAATTCTGGGCGTCACTGGAGGTTCCAACAATCATGCCTTCTCTTCTTCATAAAACTGAGTAAGATATGTTATCATTAGCATTTATTATGTTATCTATAAAGGTATTGCCGTTCATAGGCAACACGCGTTGCTTACCGTTGCTCAGGCAGGCAACCTGGCAACAGTTTGAGGAAAATATTTGGGCAATTCGGCCGCAAGTGAATGGGAACTCAGTGACTAGACGATTTTTCCTTGTGTGCACAGGCAAATGAGATTTCATCCTTGCAATGGGACGCGGTTAAGCTCTCTCTCTCTCTCTCTCTCTCTCTCTCTCTCATCTCTCTCTCTCTCTCTCTCTCTCTCTCTCTCTCTCTCTCTCCTTATAATTTCATTATTGTGATAATCTATGTACTGTACTGCTGTTGTGCCTTCTGTGTAGGTCTCTCTCTCTCTCTCTCTCTCTCATCTCTCTCTCTCTCTCTCTCTCTCTCTCTCTCTCTATATATATATATAATATATATATGTATATGTATATATGTATACATATATATACATATATTCTTATATATATAAATTTGGCAGTCACTTGTTTATTCCTTATCTGGAGCAATGGAAAGCAGCTTAATTTCGAACACATAAATGAGGATATATTACGGTCCATGAGGACAGGACACCCTCTCTCTCTCTCTCTCTCTCATCTCTCTCTCTCTCTCTCTCTCTCTCTCTCTCTCTCTCTCTCTCTCTCTCTCATTGTACAGAAATGCCATTTCTATACCCATCATCATTATTTAAGCAACTGAGAAGGGCAGGTTTCAGCTCACCCTCTGTGGTGTACAAATAGCATTTGAAGGAGACTTAATATTATCGTGATTTGAAAGACTCGGTGCTTGGACATCATGCAGGATTCTCTCTCTCTCTCTCTCTCTCTCTCTCTCTCTCTCTCTCTCTCTCTCTCTCATGAGAGTGATTTATGTGACTGTTCAGGGGACTTACTGAAGGATTTAAAGACAGCGTCTGTTGTAATTGAAAAGTCAAACGAATGGAGAGGCAGTTTTTGTTTTAATTCCAGGTTATATTATTATTATTATTATTATTATTATTATTATTATTATTATTATTATTATTATTATCATTATCATTATTACAAGCTAGGCTATAATCCCATTT
>NC_090743.1:42463564-42471064 GCF_036898095.1 Palaemon carinicauda
AAGATGCAGGGACAGAAAAACCAGTAAGGAGAGCGAGGGCGAAGAAGAAAAAAAAGATAAAAAATAGGGCAGTGATGTTACAGTCTCCTGTTGAGAGCCTTTGTGCTCTCTTGATCTCAGCTGGAGGTGTAAAAAAAAGGGCCCCCAATAGAAAGAGTGTGATCATTTGCTCCCAATTTTTTCCCATAAGGCAACGTGTCAATGGAGGAGGAGGAGGGGGGAGGAGGATCAGGAATAAGGGAGGGGTGAAGGGGGGAAAGGAGGTATTTCAATCACAAGACGGAAAAAAAAAGTTCGCCAAAGGGATACGCATATTTTTTCTACTTCCCCGACCCACGAGTATGAATTCGGTCCCGTGCACTTTCAGGAGGTCTGAGCCTCCCTCTAATTAATGTGATGCTTGAGAATAAGCCCCAGCCGAGATGCTCCAGAATAGGCCAAGATAAGCGGAAGGTTTAGTCGGGCGCGAAGCGGGAGCAAAAAGAAGTAATCTCATTATTTCAATCTTTTTTTTTTTTTATTCGATTTTTTTATCCGATTGCATATGGAATAAGGAAAAAAATAGGGAATTTGGAATGAAATAAAACTGTCGGCGAAGCAGAATGGAATGCAAATGGTTGAATGAATACAAATCCATGCATACGCAATGTGTATTACAAAAATTACAAAATCTTGCATACGCAATGCCTATTACAAAATCTTGCATACGTAATGCGTATTGCAAAATCATGCATTCGCAATGCGTATTACAAATCCATGCATACGCAATTACGTATCTAACTTTTTTTCTTTTTTGTATGAAGTATTTGTTGACGTTCGTAAGTGAACAGAGGGTAGGTTGAATGTGAAATTTAGGAATATTGTTTAAGTTTTTCTATTTTTATGTTGAACATGCTGACATGCGTCTTTTTAGAGTTTATATATGAAATATCTGTTTTGACGTTGTTATTGTTTTTAAAATATCTTATTTTGATTGTTCATTACTTCTCATATCTTTTGTATATTTCCTTATTTCCTTTTTCACTGACCAATTTTTCGCTGTTGGAGCCCTTGGGCTTATAGCATCTTGCTTTTCCAACATGGGTTGTAGCTTAGCTAATAATAATAATAATAATAATAATAATATTAGTAGATAAATCACTTACTCCTTAATTACTTTTAGGAATGTTTGTTCCTAAAATAAAAATAAAAATTAGTTAGATTTTCACAGGATATGTTGAAGTATTTTACTGCAACCGCTTTTGAAATATATTTATGACACCAATTTGGAAACTGATGTCCAGCAACAGTACGTGATGATGTCATTATAGAAACATACACATTTAAGATTAATTTCAAACTCTAAAGGTATCCTGATATTATGAATAAGCAGGGAATAGCTGTTGGTCTACTGTAACAGTAGGTTAGTCAGGGCACCAGCCACCCGTTGAGATACTAATGCTAGATAGTTATGGGGTCCTTTAACTTACCAGACAATACAACATTGGATCCTTCTCTCTGGTTACGGTTCATTTCCCCTTTGCCTACACACACCGAATAATCTGGCCTATTCTTTACATATTCTCCTCTATCCTCATAGACCTGACAACAATAAGATTACCAAACAATTCTTCTTCATCCAAGGGGTTACTGCACTGTAATGTCCAGTGGCCACTTTCTTCTTGGTAAGGGTAGAAGAGACTCTTTAGCTATGGTAAGCAGTTCTTTTAGGAAAAGGATACTCTAAAATCAAACGTTTGTTCTCTAGTCTTGGGTAGTGCCATAGCCTCTGTACCATGGTCTTCCACTGTCTTGGGTTAGAGTTCTCATGCTTGAGGGTACACTCGGGCACACTATTCTATCTTTTTTCTCTTCTTCTTGTTTTGTTAAAGATTTTATAGTTTATATAGGAGACATTAATTTTAATTTTACTGTTCTTAAAACATTTTATATTTCATTGTTTCCTTTCCAGACTGGGCTATTTTCCCTGTTGGACCCCCTGGGCTTATAGCATCCTGCTTTTCCAACTAAGGTTGTTATCTTACTGAATCTTTTTAAGGCCTGGCCAGAGGAAAACTGACTCTCAAAAAAACAGAAGGGTATATATGAAATACTGGAAAAACGGGAAAAAAAAGAAATTTCCTAAGCTTGGCTGTTTAAGAGAATAAACATCTTTTGTTTTAACTTACTTTTCAAGACAATGTCATGGGGAACTGCCTCTCAAAAGAGGGAAGGTTATAGATGTTAGTCGGGAAAACAGAAGAATAAAAGAAATTTCGAAGTTTGGCAATAATTTCCTTGCTATGGTCATAATACCCATAGACAATGAAGGTTTATAGATAAGACCTTAAATGTCATGGCTCTATATTTTCCATTTATTTAATAGTAATAAGGTATTATCATGACCTAAAATTAAGCAAACAAATAATAATATTCTAATAATAATATTCTAGTAATAGTATTCTAATGTTTTTACCTTCGCCAATGAAGTTGGAAGGAGGTTATGTTTTCGCCCCTGTTTGTGTGTTTGTAATTTGTGTGTGCGTTTGTTTGTGAACAGCTTCCTGGCCTCAATTTTACTCGTAGAGTAATGAAATTTGCAGGGATTAACTCTTATGTAAAAAGCTGGGAATGTTTAAATTTTGGAAGATCAAGGTCTAAGGTCAAGGTCAAGGTCAAGCAAAATGTAAAATTCCCATAATCAGCTATAAGTTTGGACATCATTGTCACAGAGACTTCAAACTTGGTTCATATTTGAGTGTATGAATATCCCCGCCAATTAATACATGTTAAGGTCAAAGATCAAGGTCAAGGTCGAGCTAAAAGCCGAGAAATAAGCTGTCGCGACTTAGGTCTGAAAATCCACGTCAATTAATACATGTTAAAGGTCAAAGGTCAAGGTCGAGCAAAAGGTGATGAAATAAGCTGCTGCGGCGGAGGTCTGCGCTCTTTTGAGTGCCCATCTAGTTCATCTAGATATTAAAACTAATATTTGTATAAATATATAGAATAAACTAAAAAAAGCTACGCAGTCCTGTGTAGGCGTATAAGACACCTTAATTTAAACAATAAACCTTATTTGTGATGAGTTAAGTTAATTTCATATATGTATTAGCATATCTAATATAAGTGACATTTTTGTTAATTAACACCTAATGTTTTCATTGGAGGACATTAAAAGTTTTGTAACTAGAGTAGTAGCTTCAACTATAATGAAAATATTATGATAATAGTGATTCTGGGTACAAAGGGAATATACACAATACGATTATTTATGACGACGGAGAAAATGAATTAGGTACTTACGCGTTTTTCATTAGTCGTGTAATACTTTTCTCAGAATTTCTAATACTTCGAAATTGAGGACAAAAACCAAGAGAACAACTCAAAAAAAAATTTCTTGAAAGTTTCAGCCTCCAATAATTGTGCTTTGGAGGACTTTATTATTATTATTATTATTATTATTATTATTATTATTATTATTATTATTATTATTATTATTATTATTATTATTATTATTATTATTATTGTTGCTGTTGTTGTTATAAGAATAACAACTAAACAGGCTGTGTTAGTAATTAAACGAAATAGTTATTCTCAAATATAAAAAGTTTGATACGATTTCATTTACCGATTATAGTGGTCAGAATTAAGGTATCATTAGTTATGAATGAATGGATTCCGCGGCGCCAGCGTTGGGGCATATAGTGCAAATTTTATTACTTAATCAATCATTTCATATTGCTTGATTGCTATTGTTACCGAGAAAGATAAGTTAATTAGTTAGTAAGGTGTTTCTATTGAGAGAGAGAGAGAGAGAGAGAGAGAGAGAGAGAGAGAAAATGGTATTCTATAATTTGTAAATAAGAGAATAAAATCTTGGCAAATTGTTTACTGTTATACAAACACGACCAAAGTTATGGAAAATCGGTAATTATCTTTTATTTCAAAATGAGAATATTAAGTCTAGCATATATATATATATATATATATATACATATATATATATATATATATGTATGTATATATATATATGTATATATATATATATATATATATAGATAGATAGATAGATATATATATATACGATTGTGAGTGTGTTTGTGAAAATCACAATCGAATTATAAGCTATCTATTCACCCAAGAAACAATCAAAACCTAATAGATAATGTATATCGAAAACCAATCTCTTCCTTGAAAAGAATTGAAGGACAAGTAGGTCTCAATCGGAAATAGAAATTATATATACCAAAGTAACTCTTCAAATGAGCCCAACAATCTCCCCCTGAGGTAAGCCACTGATCGCTGAAATGTAGTTTGTAATCCAAATGGGAAATCGAGAGAGCAAGGGCCTTGAGAACCACACTGTTATTAAGGAAGGGGCTGAAGGAGAGAGAGAGAGAGAGAGAGAGAGAGAGAGAGAGAGAAGGATTTTGGATATCTCAAAGACTTTTTAGTCCATCCGCGAAGACTCCATTTCCTCTTTGGTAGAGCGATATAGTTTAAGCATTTAGAGAGTTCTTATGATCTTGTCTAACTTATTAATGAACGCGTTTACTGTGTTACTGTTTACTACATCCGCTGAAAGTCTCTTGAGAGAGAGAGAGAGAGAGAGAGAGAGAGAGAGAGAGAGAGAGAGGAGAGAGAGAGTTACAAGGATTTTGGATGTCTCAAAGACTTTTTAGTCCATCTGCGGAGACTCCATTTGCTTCTTGGTAGATCGATTGATTGATTGATTTAAGGCTTTCATGCATCCTGACATAGCGATTTAGTTGAATTAGAGATTTCTTATGATCTTGTCTACCTTATTCTTGAACTCGTTTACCGTGTTACTGGTTACTACATCCGCTGATAGTATATTCAAAAAGAGAGAGAGAGAGAGAGAGAGAGAGAGAGAGAGAGAGAGAGATACAAGTATTTTGGATGTCTCAAAGACTTTTTAGTCCATCCGCTGAGACTCCATTTGCTCTTTGGTAGAGCGATATAGTTTAAGCATTTAGAGAGTTCTTATGATCTTGTCTAACTTATTAATGAAAGCGTTTACTGTGTTACTGTTTACTACATCCGCTGAAAGTCTATTTCAAGAGAGAGAGAGAGAGAGAGAGAGAGAGAGTTACAAGGATTTTGGATGTCTCTAAGACTTTTTAGTTCGTCCACGGAGACTCCATTTGCTTTTTGGTAGAGCGATTTAGTTTAAGCATTTAGAGAGTTCTTATGATCTTGTCTAAGTTATTCTTGATCTCGTTTACCGTGTTACTGTTTACTACATCCCCTGGTAGTATATTCAGAGAGAGAGAGAGAGAGAGAGAGAGAGAGAGAGAGAAAGAGGGAGAGAGAGAGAGAGATGGTTACAAGGATTTAAGATGTCTCAAAGATATTTTAGTCCATCTGCGGAGACTCCATTTGCTCTTTGGTAGAGCGATTTAGTTTAAGCATTTAGACTCTTAGAGTGTTCATTTATGATCTTGTCTAACTTATAATTTCTTGAGCTCGTTTACGTTTTACTGTTTACTAGATCCGCTGGAAGTCCATTCCAAGTATTTGCTATTTTGTATTTAAAGAAATTACCACATTGAATGGTGTTGTATCTTTTCAATTCCAGTTTGAGAGAGAGAGAGAGAGAGAGAGAGAGAGAGAGAGAGAGAGAGATGCTGGGCATAACTGCAGAGGGTATAAGGGCAGGCCGCTGCTGGCCCCAGGGCACGGCGTAGACAGACTGCAGACGACAGGGGGCAGGTGGTAAGCGGTGAATACGAAGGTATAATCTACTCTTTTTAAAAGTCACCCCGTCATCCTTCTGCTGAGATTGTGCAAAAGAGGAAGAGGAGGAGGAGGAGGAGGAGGAGTTATGAGAGGTCATAAGGAGGTGGTGGGAGGTAGGAGAGGTCGCGGCTTGTAGAAAGAAACACAGTAAAGTCCAGCCACGATTTTTCTCTATTCTTCCATTTCTTCTTCGATGTTGCCCTATTATTATTTTTTTTGTCAATTTTTTTTGGACAACAGGGACCACAAAGGACTGAGATTTCTCTCTGATGCATTCCGTTATTCAACTGAAAAGGATTATATATATATATATATATATACTGTATATATATATATATATATATTTACACACACATATATACATATATATATATATATATACATATACATATATATATATATATATATATACATATACATATATATATATATATATATATGTGTGTGTGTGTGTATGTATGTATGTATGTATGTATGTATATAATTCCCTTTTCAATAATCAATAAAAAGTGACATAAAAAAGTAGTCATGCTGCTTTTCCAAACCATACTCATTTTTGATTCAGGAACGGACCACTTTTTTCCTCAACGTCTATTTATAGACACGCTAGACCACGAGGACCTAAGAACCGTCTAATGGCTCTTTTAGCGACTTTCTAAATCTCTCTTTTCAGATGTTTAATCAGATTCAGATCAGCGTTGTCTTGTAATCTGTAATTGTCTGCAGTTATTTTCACATTTATTATCTCTTATATTTATTGCATAGACTATTAATTTTTGTTTTTCCGTTCTAGGGTTTGTTTATTATTGGGTACTTACTGTATTTCTGTTATACAGTTCATTGTATTTTTGTAGGTATTTTAGTACTGGGTTATTATTCCTGTTGGAGGTCTAGGGATATGTAGCATCTTCATCTAAAAGCAGATGCAGATTAGATAATAACAACAACAACAACAACAACAACAACAACAACAACAACAACAACAACAACAACAACAACAACAACAACAACAACAATAATAATAATAATAATAATAATAATAATAATAATAATCAGTAGCTATCTCAACAGACCCTGTTAGTTACGAAACATTCATAGATATATTCAGATGTTGGCTGGCGATTGCTTACTCTCTCTCTCTCTCTCTCTCTCTCTCTCTCTCTCTCTCTCCCCACAAGTCTAACTCGATGTGCCATTCATCTTAAAATTCAAAAGTGCCGACAAACCTTTGCTTGACTAGGGCCTCGATGAGGTAATACTTACTGTACACCCTCATAGAGGCATAGTAATGCGATAGGTATATATTTCTCTCTCTCTCTCTTGATTCAAGTATTTCCCTACAGTTAAATCACCAGAATTAAAAACACTTAAGTTACAATAATTGCTCTCTATTATATTTATCAGTATTTATCTCCCCGTTTGTCAAAATAAATCTAGTTTACCATATTATATGACATATTCTTCAAATTCACTTAGAGGCCAATGAAAGAATATATTATGTCCCTTTAAAATACATTTATTGAATAATATAAATACCAAAATTATCTTGATGTTATTGATCTTTTTAAAGGAAACATATAACTCTACGGGATAAACACTCCGTTGGTAAGATGCTTGCTTTTGCACGAGGTTCTCATAAAATTATTATATCATTTCATATTATGTATTAATGTCTTAATTTATGATTTGGATGATTCATATAATCTTATCTTTGTAGTTATTTTACTGATTTCAACATATATCAAACGCAGTTAAAAT
>NC_090743.1:42483564-42496064 GCF_036898095.1 Palaemon carinicauda
ACATAGGCCTAAAATATCTCTTATTTTCACCGATGATTACTGATTAATATCATTGCCACTTTCTCCACATAGGCCTATAAACTGACAGACAGATAGACATAACCCACAAACGGCCTACAAATCCCATTGATTAACAAAGTAAATTTCAACACTTTTTATAACAGTAGACCAAATTCAGTTTACCGTTAGAACAGCTAATTTGCTAATCATTGTTTGTTCTCAGCTAATCACCGAATCATTCCTTAGCAATGAATAGCTGAACAGAAGATAAACTAGTTTTTTTTTTATTTAGTTCTTTAAGGTTTCGACGTTATGTTGGAAGGAGGTTATGTTTTATGCCCTGTTTGTGTGTGTTTTTGTTTGTAAACGGCTTCCTGGCCACAATTTTAATCGTAATGAGACTTGCAGGAATTAACTGTTATGCAAAAATCTGGAAATGATTAACTTTTGGAAAGTCAAGTCGAAGGTCAAGGTCACAGTCAAGCAAAATGTCCAATCAGCCATAAGTTTGGGCATCGTTGTCAGATACTTCAAACTTGGTTCATAGTTGAGTGTATGAAAACGCACGCTAATTAGTAGATGTTGAGGTCAAAGGTTAAAGAGAGAGAGAGAGAGAGAGAGAGAGAGAGAGAGAGAGAGAGAGAGAGAGAGAGAGAGGTTGGGGGCACCATTCGCACTTGGTAGTAGAAGATACCGTAGGAACAACTCGGCCCACAAAAAAACTCTACCCCCCAGAGTGAGCTCATGTTTCTGTCGATGTCTCCGCCAGACCAAGCTATGAATATCCAACACAACTCCGTTGTACCCACTTTTATTTTTTGCTCATTCCCTCTGGGCGATGAACGGACTGATTACGGCCTCGTCTTTAATTTGGTTGGACCGGATGGACCGTGGGCCATTCCAATGGCCCTTGGGCCCCCCTCTAAGAATTGAGTATGAATGGCTCAGATGTGTCCCGTAGTCTGGGAGTTGTACCCTCTCGTGAATGGGATCTATAGAGAGCGCATTGGGCAGATCTATGCGAATATGGCTGTTTAAAAGGCAATTAAAGCTATCTCTCTCTCTCTCCCTGATGGTTTTCACTGAAAATCACTCTCTTTCTCTTATTTAATCTACAAACTCGACGACTAAGGGGGCAGTTAATAGAGGCATTCAAAATTCTTAAAGGAATAACAAATGTAGATTACAACAATCTATTCACGCTTAGTACAAATCAGTCCAGAGGTAACGGATACAAACTGCAAACTGGAATTGAAAAGTTACAACACCACTCAATGTGGCAATTTCTTTACATACAACATAGCAAATACTTGGAATAGATTTCCAGTGGATGTAGCAAACAGTAACACAGTAAACGAGTTCAAGAATAAGTTAGACAAAATCATAGGAACTCTAAATGCTTAAAATGAATCGCTTTACCTAAAAGCAAATGGAATCTTTGCGGATGGAATAAAAGTCGTTGAGACACCCTTGTAACTCTCTCTCTCTCTCTCTCTCTCTCTCTCTCTCTCTCTCTCTCTCTCTCTCTCTCTCTCTCTCTGATAGTTTTCATTGAAACCTAGTGTTCGAATTTCGGAAATTATCAAGTTAATTTTCCATGTAAGGACTCGAGTTTGGAATGAGAATTGATAATAAAGTCCAGTACAAAGAACATGTAATCAAGAAAGATGTTTACTCTTTCCGAACTTTCTAATTCTTCTATTAATGTGCTTTATTCCCATTTGTATGGGGGCAAGCACTGTTGCCTTCTTTTTGAAGGACCTCGCTTTGGCTTTGGGGTAGACCATAATATAGTCCCTATCGGCTGCCCTGCCTGACATTGCTTAGACCCTGGTAGTGTATCTTCATGTGTTGTACCAGTCACCAGCATTCTTCCTCGACTATAATTTTCCAAGGTGCTGTATTATTACTAACATTAGTTGCAATGTTACCTTCCTTCGGTCTGGTCCATCTTTTTTTAATAGATAAACTACTATTAAAGTCTTGCTCATCACTTGTAAAACATTTTTTTTTCAATGAAATCAGCTATTATCAGCTCCTAGGCCACCAATGAAATCAGATATTATTAGCTCCTAGGCCACCAATGAAATCAGATATTATCAGCTCCTAGGCCACCAATGAAATCAGATATTATTAGCTCCTAGGCCACCAATGAAATCAGATATTATCAGCTCCTAGGCCACCAATGAAATCAGATATTATTAGCTCCTAGGCCACCAATGAAATCAGATATTATCAGCTCCTAGGCCACCAATGAAATCAGATATTATTAGCTCCTAGGTCACCAATGAAATCAGTTATTATTAGCTCCTAGGTCACCAACGAAATCAGTTATTATTAGCTCCTAGGCCACAATGAAATCAGATATTATTAGCTCCTAGGCCACCAATGAAATCCGATATTATCAGCTCCTAGGTCACCAATGAAATCAGTTATTATTAGCTCCTAGGCCACCAATGAGATAAGATATTATTAGCTCCTAGGCCACTAATGGAATCAGTTATTATTAGCTCCTAGGCCACCAATGAAATCAAATATTATTAGCTCCTAGGCCACCGATGAAATCAGCTATTATCAGCTCCTAGGTCGCCAATGAAATCAGTTATTATTAGCTCCTAGGCCACCAATGAGATAAGATATTATTAGTTCCTAGGCCACTAATGGAATCAGTTATTATTAGCTCCTAGGCCACCAATGAAATCAGATATTATTAGCTCCTAGGCCACCAATGAAATCAGATATTATCAGCTCCTAGGCCACCAATGAAATCAGATATTATTAGCTCCTAGGTCACCAATGAAATCAGTTATTATTAGCTCCTAGGTCACCAACGAAATCAGTTATTATTAGCTCCTAGGCCACAATGAAATCAGATATTATTAGCTCCTAGGCCACCAATGAAATCCGATATTATCAGCTCCTAGGTCACCAATGAAATCAGTTATTATTAGCTCCTAGGCCACCAATGAGATAAGATATTATTAGCTCCTAGGGCACTAATGGAATCAGTTATTATTAGCTCCTAGGCCACCAATGAAATCAAATATTATTAGCTCCTAGGCCACCGATGAAATCAGCTATTATCAGCTCCTAGGTCGCCAATGAAATCAGTTATTATTAGCTCCTAGGCCACCAATGAGATAAGATATTATTAGTTCCTAGGCCACTAATGGAATCAGTTATTATTAGCTCCTAGGCCACCAATGAAATCAAATATTATTAGCTCCTAGGCCACCAATGAAATCAGCTATTATCAGCTCCTAGGTCACCAATGAAATCAGTTATTATTAGCTCCTAGGCCACCAATGAGATAAGATATTATTAGCTCCTAGGCCACTAATGGAATCAGTTATTATTAGCTCCTAGGCCACCAATGAAATAAGATATTATTAGCTCCTAGGCCACCAATGAAATCAGTTATTATTAGCTCCTAGGCCACCAATGAAATCAGTTATTATTAGCTCCTAGGCCACCAATGAGATAAGATATTATTAGCTCCTAGGTCACCAATGTAATCAGTTATTATTAGCTCCTAGGCCACCAATGAAATCAGTTATTATTAGCTCCTAGGTCACCAATGAGATAAGATATTATTAGCTCCTAGGCCACCAATGAAATCAGTTATTATTAGCTCCTAGGCCACCAATGAGATAAGATATTATTAGCTCCTAGGTCACCAATGTAATCAGTTATTATTAGCTCCTAGGCCACCAATGAAATCAGTTATTATCAGCTCCTAGGCCACTAATGAGATAAGATATTATTAGCTCCTAGGTCACCAATGTAATCAGTTATTATTAGCTCCTAGGCCACCAATGAAATCAGTTATTATTAGCTCCTAGGCCACCAATGAGATAAGATATTATTAGCTCCTAGGTCACCAATGTAATCAGTTATTATTAGCTCCTAGGCCACCAATGAAATCAGTTATTATTAGCTCCTAGGCCACCAATGAGATAAGATATTATTAGCTCCTAGGTCACCAATGTAATCAGTTATTATTAGCTCCTAGGCCACCAATGAAATAGGATATTATTAGCTCCTAGGCCACCAATGAAATCAGTTATTATTAGCTCCTAGACCACCAATGAAATAAGATATTATTAGCTCCTAGGCCACCAATGGAATCAGCTATTATCAGCTCCTAGGTCACCATGAAATCAGTTATTATTAGCTCCTAGGCCACCAATGAAATCAGTTATTATCAGCTACTAGGCTACCTATGAAATTAGCTATTATCAGCCCCCTAGACCACCGACGGCATCAGCTATTATCAGATCCTAGGCCACCAATGAAATCAGTTATTATCAGCTCCTAGGCTACCAATGAAATTAGATATTATCAGCTCTCAGCCCACCAATGAAATAAATTATTATCAGCTCCTAGGCCACCAATGAAATCAGTTATTATCAGCTCCTAGGCTACCAATGAAATCAGCTATTATCAGCTCCTAGGCCACCTATGACATCAGTTATTATCAGCTCTTAGGTCACAAATGAAATTAGCTTCTATCAGCCCCTAGGCCATAATGAAATCAGCTATTATTGGTTTCTAGGCCACCAATGAAATAAGCTTTTATCTGCTCCTAGGCCAACAATGAAATTAACTATTATCAGCTCCTAGACCTCCAATGAAATCTGCTGTTATCGTCCAGCATGAAAATCAACTATTATCAGCTCCTAGGCCACCATAAGATCAGATATTATCAGCCCCTAGGCCACCAATGAAATGAGCTATTATCAGCTTCTAGGCCACCAATGAAATCAGCTATTATCAGCTCCTAGGCCACCAATAAAATCAGCTGTTATCAGCTCCTAGGCCACCAATGAGATCAGATATTATCAGCTCCTAGGCCGCCAATAGAATCAGCTATTATCAGCTCCTAGGCCACCAATGAGATCAGATATTATCAGCTCCTAGGCTACCAATGAAACCATCCATTATCAGCTTCTAGGCCACCAATGAAATCAGCTATTATCAGCTCCTAGACCACCAATGAGATCAGATATTATCAGCTCCTAGGCCGCCAATAGAATCAGCTGTTATCAGCTCCTAGGCCACCAATGAGATCAGATATTATCAGCCCCTAGGCCACCAATGAAATCATCCATTATCAGCTTCCAGGCCACAAATGAACTCAGCTATTATCAGCTCCTAGGCCACCCATGAAAACAGATATCAATCAGGGCCCCTTTTTTACGTTATACAGTATATAAAAACTTTTATCTATTCCTGGATTATAAATATTAATATATTTTTCATGGCATCAACAACCATCAGTGTCAGGATTACAACTACTAACATCATATAATATTGTCAACTATCCTTTCACGGGGGACTTTTATCAGTTTCATATGAAATCAACTACCATCAATTTTTGCTCATCAGTCATTAACTTTATGGATGATCAGTCTCTATTCTCGGTTTATATTATCAGAATTACATGAAATCAACAATTATTAGGTTCTTAATCTACTGTCATTATTGTTAATTTCACAAGAAATAAACTCCTTTTAGTGTTTGAGCAACCGTTATCAGTTAAAGTGATTCAATATCTATCTGTACATTGGAAATCGTAGAAAGTGTCTATAACCGGAGGTAGTAGCATTAGTGATAGTGGTAGTATTAGGATAGATTTGCCTTTGAAACGGCTCCTGTAAATATCCTCTAAAGACACTTTTCAACAAAGACTATTACCTGAAATAACGTCTTCTTCTTCTTCTTCTTCTTCTTCTTCTTCTTCTTCTTCTTAAATCGCCATCACCGAACAATGGGAGCTCCGAGGAAGGCTAAAAGACGAAGGAACGTGGACTCTGGCGTGTGGATCCTCATATCTTATAAAGGTGTCATTAAGGCAATACATATCCTCGAGAAACGCATTCCGAAGAGCATTACGTATTCCCAGATGTGTTTACCTTTCGACAGAAGAAAAGACGACGAGACGTATTACAATAACAATGCAGCCGAAGACCTCCAAGGAATGGCTCCGTCCTCGGAGCTCCTAGGGGTAAGAGAAGAGGTGGGAGGGGAATGGGTGGGAGATGGGTTTTGTTGTTTATGAGAAGGGGGTGGAGTGAGGGCATGATACCTGAAGACTATAGACATCTTTCCAAGTTTATTGCTTACCTGGGCAAGCTGCTACCACCCACTTGAGAGCGACTGGCTCTCTTTGAGAAAATAGATTATAAGTGTGTTAAGTCGCCGATATGTTACTTAAAAGAGATGAACGTAGATCAGAAACGTTTTAATAGTTAGAGCAGTAAAATAACTCTTTGCTAATTTGATAGCAAATTGGAAGCGTTTAGCTTTGTGGGATCTGACTTCGATCTTATCATAGTGACGAGAGGCGTTCTTATAATAGTCAAGTAGAAAACCCTTTCCTAAAGATGTCATGAATATTTGTCCTTGTTCACACACTGAGATTTGATAAAGAAAAGTACTCAATATATACATACATACAAACATATATATATATATATATATATATATATATATATATACTGTATACTGTATATCTATCTATCTATCTATCTATCTATCTATCTATATATATATATATATATATATATATATATATATATATACTGTATACTGTATACTGTATACTGTATACTGTATATCTATATCTATCTATCTATCTATCTATCTATCTATCTATATATATATATATATATATATATATATATATACTATATATATACATATATATATATATACTGTATATATATACATATATATACTGTATACTGTATATATATATATATATATATATATATATACATATATATACTGTATACTGTATATATATATATATATATATATATATATATATATATATATATATATATATATATACATATATAAACAGTATATATATATATAATATATATATATATATATACATATATAAACAGTATATATATATATATATATATATATATATATATATATATATATATATATATATATTCATATTTATATATACGTATATATATATACGTATATATTTACGTATATATATATATATATATATATATATATATATATATATATATATATATATATATATATATAATGCAGCAAAAACACCACAGGACTAAGCCCTCAGATATGTCCTTATTCATGTCTGGGGTTCAGCCAGTTTTCATCACCAAGCTGGCCAATGCGGATTGATGATGGTGGCAGTTTTGTTTGATCGTTCACAACAAACCAGCCTGGTATGGGTGTCCCTGACTAGTAGTTTCACTGATTATGGAGATACACATACCCTTTCACCACATTAAGGTGTTCCCACTCAGAAAGGGCTATTCTTTACAGTATACAAAAGAAACTATCAACTTTCCAGTCACATTTTCTCACAGAACACATTACCCTTTCACCATTGATTGCTTCAATTCTGTTTCAATCAGCCTCGAATGCAAATCATGATTAAATCAGTAGGATTTAAAATGAACAACTGTTTGTGCAATTGACTGTAGGATCCAATTATGACTCAGATGCCATATCTCGAAGCAAAATATCAAGAATAATAACACCTCAGGTTCCTTTGATTCTCCGACTCGGAGCGACGATCTCCTGCATTGTAGCGAAAGGCCACATGAATGCTACATCATTTTGCTCGCTGATAGAAGGGTTTATTTTCCACATGCATGCAATTACAGCACACAAAGGAAAGCAAATAACCCCTTTTTATTTATGTGCGTGAGATAGGCTCACTCAAGCCCTCTCCCTCTCATCCCACTCTCCCAAACATGCACCCAGGTAGCCAAGGTGGATTCCCTTCATCCACTGACACATTGATATCAGAGTATAGCTAATAACTGTGATTTTCCTCCTCCATTCGATATGATGGTTTGATGACGGGAGGCTGTTTTTAGCTCGTACGTATGGGAGACCTTTTTCCTCCATTAGAGGTTTGTATTACGTCTCTTGCTTTTCGTGTATAACGAACTTGGTATTTTATCCATTGGATGCCTGGCGCTACCGGTGCTTTTGTTAAGATGGGGCCTTGGGATGATTATCTCCCTTGATAACATAGGGGACAGAGCGTGGTCCATTGGATGCTGTTATTAATGCCTGTATGATATGCAGGAGGATCGGGGGTCTCGTTGTTGCCCATCTCTTTAAGTGGAGTTTGGTTCGGTGCAAGGAGAGATCTCCTGGTTTCTACGTGTGATTTAACAAGTGATAGATTCTATAAATATGAGATTAATTATTTTTTTTTTTAGATTAATTGAATTTTGTAAATAGAAACATAATTTTCTACTTCAGATCATACATTAACGAAGGGAACCAAAATATTTTATAAATTTAGGATTCTTTTAATAAAGATATATAATTTTCTACTTCAGGTCATGCTTTATAATTTTTCTTTATATTTAGGATTTTTTTCTATAAAGATACATAATTTTCAACTTCAGATCATACATTAACGAAGGGAACAATAAATATTTTATGAATTTATATATTTCTTTTATTTAAGATATAATTTTCTACTTCAGATCATACTTTACAATTACTAACGTACTATCTGCTTGAATTAATTATAATTTCCCATTGGCATACTACAAGGGAATTAATATTCATTAACAATTTATGATCGAAATAACTGTGCAGCCAGGGCATTTTAAAGAAACTAACTTTTTATATATCATCATCATCATCTCCTACACCTATTGACGCAAAGGGCCCCAGTTAAATTTCGCCAGTCGTCTCTATCTTGAGCTTTATTTTTATTACATAAATAATCTAGCAAGATAGATTAGATTATTTTGCTAATCCCGAAATAAAGAATGCAAGATATATGTAACAACAACTCCTATAAAGACGGTTAGTTTTTATTAAGAATTCAAACATGAATAATTATTGTTTGATATAATTTCAAAGTGTGACAGTCTGAGATACTAATTGGAGACTAAATTACTAATTATACTTATTAATTCTTATATATATATATATATATATATATATATATATATATATATATATATATATATATATATATATATATATATATATATATATAAATTTATGTATATATACACACACATATATATATACATATATATATATATATATATATATATATATATATATATATATATATGTATGTATACCTATAAATATATATATATATATATATATATATATATATATATATATATATATATATATATATATATATAGATATATATAATTATATATACGCATTTTATGTATGTATTTATTGTATGTACATGTTTAAAGGTTTAAAGGCCGCTCATGAATGGCAGAGGCAAGGGACATTGACATTGCCCTAGCAAGCAGGACAATGCCCTAGAGATTGACCCTATATTAAGTTATCAGCGCCCAACCTCCCTCTCCACCCAAGCTAGGACTAGAGGGGGCCAGGCAATGGGTGCTGATGACCCAATAGATAGTCCTATAGGCTCCCTCACAAGGATGGTAAGGTTGCAGACACTAAAGGTACCACCTAGTATGAGTGGGACTCGAACCCCCGTCTGGCAAAAACCATATATATTTTATTAAACATTGGCCAATGAAACAATCTACCCCATGTTATTTTCTACATCTTTGTTCTATATATATATATATATATATATATATATATATATATATATATATATATATATATATGCATATATATCTATATATACATATATATATACATATATATATATATATATATATATATATATATATATATATATATATATACTGTATATATGTATATGTATATATATATATATATATATATATATATATATATATATATATATATATATATATATATATATATATATATATATATACATACATATGTGTGTTTTTATCAAAAAGCCCCATAAAAAAGGAAATATAAATAAACCACTATATTTCGACCATTAAACATTAGCCCTGTTCAAAGTGTATTGGTCGAAATATAGTGATTTGTTTATATTTCCTCTGATTCTTTTATGGACCTTTTTGAAGAAATATGTTAAACTGTTCGATTACAGTTATGAGTAAGGCATATATATATATATATATATATATATATATATATATATATATATATATATATATATATATATATATATATAAATATATACATATAACGGTATTTTAATTTTTTATACCAATCCTGCTGCCTACTTCGTCTAGGAAGTGAATGATGACATGTTGTGTAATTAAAACTTCTCAGTAATTAATATCCTATCAGTAGAGGGGCTGGTAATTGTCTGGAAAACCAGCTTTTGAGAGATGTCTGGAAAATAGGCTGGTAGGAACTGCTGGTAAAAAGATTGGTATTAACTGCTCTCATCAAATTTGATTTTGGATTCCGTTAGCTTGTTATCTCTCTCTCTCTCTCTCTCCATCTCTCTCTCTCTTCTCTCTCTCTCTCTCTCTCTCTCTCTCTCTCTCTCTCTCTCTCTCTCTCTCTCTCTCTCGACCTAGAAGCATTTGATGGTCCAAATTCAAATAATGATATCATTAGAATTTATTTTGTAAAATGAATATATTGAATAAGAAAATCAAATGTTAATATCAGTAGAACTTATTTAGGATTATCATCTTTCAAAGTTAATTACTCACAACTGGAATGTGATTATTATTATTATTTTTATCATTATTATTATTATTATTAGCCAAGCTACAACCCCAGTTAGAAAAACAGGATGCCACAAGCCCCATAAGAGCCCCACCAGGGAAAAATAGCCCAGTGAGAAAAGTTAATAAGAAAATAAATAAACTACATGAGAAATAATGAATAATTAACATAAAATACGCTAAGATAGACAGCAACGTTAAAATTGGTTTGTCAGAGTCAAACTATGAAGAGAGACTTATGTCAGCCTATTCAACTTTAAGACATAAACTGTAACATTTTTTGTAATATATTCGCCTGATTTAAATATAATCTCTATTGTTTAAAGGTTTAAAGGTCGCTCATGAATGGCAGAGGCAAAGGGCAGTGACATTGCCCTATAAGGCAGGACAGTAACCGAGAGACCGACCATATATACATATGATCAGCGGCCAAGCCCTTTCTCCACCCAAGTTAGGACCAAGGAGGGCCAGGCAATGGCTACTGATAACCCCTTCAGATAGACCTATAGCCTCCCCCAAACCCTCCTATCCTTAGCTCACAAGGACGGTGAGGTTGCAGCCACCAAAGGAACTTACAAGTTTGAGCGGGACTCAAACCCACATCGGCCACCGCAACCATGTACTTCTAGGTATTTTTTATTTTCTTATTCCTGTTGAATTTAAATATATGTACGTAAGATTCGAAATGAATCTCCGTCCATTTTGATAACTCATTATTGAGTATGTAACTCGTAGAAAATTTTATGATAGTTTTGTCGCTAACACACTCGATAATTGGTTGAAAAATAGTTCTTGAAGTCTAATGCACTCACCTGGAGGATATACTCAATAGAACATTTTTATAGTACAGTATATATATATATATATATATATATATATATATATATATATATATATATATATATATATATATATATATATATATATAATATACACTCGAGAATTAGTCCAAAAAGAGTCCTTGGCGTAGAATTTACTAACTTAAGAGGATATATTAAATATACAGTATATATATATATATATATATATATATATATATATATATATATATATATATATATATATATATATGTGTGTGTGTGTGTGTGTGTGTGTGTATGTGTGTACGTGTACGTGCCTAGCCTAAACAGGTAAAGGTGGGCACCGGCCAGAGAACTCGTGCCGAGGTTAAATACCGGCCGAGTAACTCACTCTCTTGCGACTCCTCCCATCATGTTTCTACCCTTTTCCAAATACCCATTTCCCGTCGGAGGAGGATACCTCCTCAGGAGGAGGATCCCTTTCAAGGCAAAAATGTTAATTACACGTTATGCACCTTCTGTCCTGACCTCGCTGAGGACCGCAGTTCGGTCGGGGCGGTACAAGAAAAAGGGACATTTGAGTTTTGAGTCTCATGTTTTGTCTGGTCTGGAAAATGCATTTTTTTAGGATTTTCTCATTTGCTTATTAATAAAAATGTTTGTATTTTGTTCGTTGATTTACTTTTATTTATTTTTTCTTTTTGCAATGGACAAGTGGTAATTAATGATTTTAGTTATGTTAATGAGTGCTGTCTAATAGGTTTTTTGGGCGGAGGGGGGTGGATTAATTATTACAAATTCTTGTGTTTTTCATGACAAAGGTCAATATATATATATATATATATATATGTATATATATATATATATATATATATATATATATATATATTTATATATATATATATATATATATATATATATATATATATATATATATATCATAGCATTATTCATATAACTATTGTCCGCGATCCGTCAAAAATGACGGCTAAAACTTTAGATATATATGCACAGACACACACCCCTGCCTCTCACCAGGGTATGACTACTTCTTCGACCCCTATGGGGGGACGGGGAGAGCTCAGCGTGACCGGAATATATATGTTCTTC
>NC_090743.1:42508564-42511064 GCF_036898095.1 Palaemon carinicauda
TGTTTATTTGATAACGTAATTATTCAGATGAATTTCCATAATATCCCTTCCCTCATCTGTGCTTCTGTCTGTTGGTTTACCCGTTATAGGTCTCATCCGTATTTTAATTATGGTTTTAGATTGAAAGACAAAATTATTTTATAATGGGGTGAGGATTTTGTTTTTGAGTTGGTGATACCATTTTGAATTTCATCTGCCATTGAGAGAGAGAGAGAGAGAGAGAGAGAGAGAGAGAGAGAGAGAGAGAGAGAGAGAGAGAGAGAGAGAGAGAGAGAGAGAGAGAGAGAGAGAATGATTTTTACCCCCTATAACATTTTTCCCCTTATATCAAGAATTAATTCTCCATTCGATAAGAGAGAGAGAGAGAGAGAGAGAGAGAGAGAGAGAGGAGAGAGAGAGAGAGAGAGAGAGAGAGAGAGAGAGAGCAAAGTCCTAGCCACCTGTCTTTCTCTCCAGATCCTTCCCTCCTCCTTAAGAATCGAGACTAAAGACAGTCCGTCTCCTCCTCCCTGCTTGCTGTCTGTTCGCTTACTAAAAAGGTGAAAGTTTGAACGAAGGCGAGTATAGAAGAAAGGCTGATTATATAGCAGTGGGCGTACCTCCGACAGGAAGGTTTCGGCCAGCGAGTGAGAGAAGACACGTGGGCGGGCGGGCGCACCTGACGTCCGCCTATAATTCGGCCCATCTGATAAACTGTTACCGAACCAGGAGATGGCATGACCTATATCTATCTGTTGAAATAGGTAATTAGTTTTTTTTTATGGGGGTGGGGGTGGGGTGGGGGGGGATAGAGTCATTAACATGTGGCTACCCTAAGTCCATTCTATCTTCCGGTTCTTGGGGTTTATGGGCATTATTTCACTGTCTTGGGGTAGAGTTCTCTTGCTTGAGGGTGCAATCAGCCACACTATTCTACCTTATTTCTCTTCTTCTTGCTTTGTTTAAGTTTTCATAGTTTATATAGGAAAGATTTATTTTAATGTTACTGTTCTTAAAATATTTTATTCAAGTTAATTACTTCTCTTGTAGTTTCCTCATTTCCTTTCCTCACTGGGCTATTTTCCCTGTTGGAGCTCTCGGGCTTATAATATTCTGTTTTTCCAACTAGGGTTGTAGCTTAGCAAATGATATTACTACTACTGCTACTACTACTACGAATAATAATAATAACAACGATAATAATAATAGTAATAACAATGATGATGATATTGACTCAACTTCGCTGGTTAGAAGTTGTTTTTGTTCAATTGTGATTCTCTTTTTTGGCAAGCAGGATGAGGAATTGGGTTGTACGTGGGGTGTTGTTTTTATTAACCCCACCAAGCCCCCTAAATAAATAAATATTTGTATTAAGCAGGTCCTACAAGAAGTGTACTGTATCCCAAAATATACTTTCTGAAATTCCAAAAATCTTGACTCTGCCATATGACAAAGTTAAAGTAATAGTAAAGTATATTGTCAAAGATGCCTATGTCCAAGCTACTTTATTAATGAAATAGTCTTTATTACCATCTGTCACAAGAAGAAAATCCTGCAATAAAATGTATCGCATAAATTATAATCTGAAATTCCAAAATATTTACGTCTGCCATACCACTAACATGTCACAAAGTTAAATTATTATTATTATTATTATTATTATTATTATTATTATTATTAGTAGTAGTAGTAGTAGTAGTAGTAGTAGTAGTAGTATTTATCATATTATTATTATTATTTTTACTATTATATATTTATTATTATTATTATTATTATTATTATTATTATTATTATTAGCTAAGCTGCAATCCTAGTTGGAAAAGCAAGATGCTATAAGCTCAAGGGCTCCTATAGGAAAAAATAGCCCAGTGAGGAAAGAAAATAAGTAAATAAATAAGCAATATAAGAATTAATGAACAATTGAAATAAAATATTTAAAAAATCAAGGAACATTAACACAGATATTTCATATATAAACTATTAAAAGACTTATGTTAGCCTGTTCAACATGAAAGCATTTGGAGCACGTTAGAACTTTTGAACTAGTAAAGTATAGTAAAAAAATGGCTATGTCCAAGCTGTTCTGGCAACCAAATAGTATCTATTACCGTCTCCTCCTTCTAAACGGTCTTTCCCGTTGATTGATAAGGTTGCAAAGACAAAAGAGTGCGGTGATTTACGGTTTCCTCAATAGGTTTTTATGACCTCCTCCCGTTTACCGTTCTGTGGGTATCCTGACACTGGTTCTCTCTGTGTACTCTTGTGTTTAGATGTTCAAACTCGCAGTGGTGTTCTTATGTTGAACAGGTTGACATAAGTCTCTCTTCATGGTTTATATATGGCAGATCTCTTTTAACGTTGTTACTGATTCTAAGATGTTTTATATATTTTTTTTTATTGCTTCTCAAATATAGTTAATTATTTCGTTATTATCTTCACTGGGCTATTTTACTTGTCGGAGCCCATGGGCTTGTAGTATCCTGCTTTTTCAACTTGTAGCATAGCTAATAATAATAATAAT
>NC_090743.1:42521064-42533564 GCF_036898095.1 Palaemon carinicauda
CTCTCTCTCTCTCTCTCTCTCTCTCTCTCTCTCTCTCTCTCTCTCTTTACGGACCATAGAAAGTTATTTACCCGTCCTTAATGCTATGGTAATGGCAGAAACCTCATTACGAAATGAACAGATTCACATTGGAAAGTTTTTTTTTTTTTTTTTTTTTTTTTTTTTTTTTTTTTTTGTGCAGAGTTCCCGTCTCACGCAGTCGCCATATTTGAAGATGATAACATAATGGTAAATCAAACCTTTCAGAGGGTTAATTTTTTCCAGTCATTAGAAAACCTAAGAGGTTTATTAGGTTCGTTTGTAAATCAACTTTCTTTTTTGTTGATTATTAGGTTTATATCAAAATATGGAGAAGAGTTATGCTGACAAATCTATACAATAAAACTGATTAAAGAGAATAAATAGCCATTTCTCTATTCATCACCGAACAAGTTTAATGAGATACATATTTTTCCCCTATTTTGTTTCAAATTAAAAAAGATTGAGAAGTATTGATTTAAAAGCTCAAGATAGAGTCGACTGGCAAAATCAAACCGAGGCCCTTTGCATCAATAGGCGTGGGAGATGATGATTTAGTTTATTCAAAATTATATTTATTAAATCATTAGCCAACAATTTTCTTTTACTTAGCAAAAAAGGTCTTTAATATAGATGAATTATAGTGCCTTAGCCTCTGTACCATGGTCTTCCACTTTCTTGGGTTAGAGTTCTCTTGCCTAAGGGTACACTCGAGCACATTATTCTATATAATTTCTGTTCCTCTTGTTTTGTTAAAGTTTTTATAGTTTATATAGCAAATATTTATTTCAATGTTGTGACTGTTCTTAAAATATTTTATTTTTCTTTGTTTCCTTTCCTCACTGGGCTATTTTCCCTGTTCGGGCCACTGGGCTTAGAGCTTCCTGCTTTTCCAACTAGGGTCATAACTTAGCAAGTAATAATAATAATAATAATAATAATAATAATAATAATAATAATAATAATAATAACTCCAAGCAATAAGAAAACAGGATTAGATAATAATGATTAACCTACAGTAATTTTGCTTTAAACTTCAAGCATTCAAATACAAAGCTACTTAATACAATATTTCCAAGCAAGAGCCCGTGCCTACAAAAAGGTCTTTTAACAATAACAACAACGACAACAACAAATAATAATAATAATAGTAATAATAATAATAATAATAATAATAATAATAGCTAAAAGATGTTAATTATCAATTAATGCAGTAATTTGGGCTTGGTCTTTAAGAATTTTGAATCCACAGCTATTTAGTGGATTAACGTAGATTAAAGAACGGCGAGGTATTAAGATTTAGGATATAACAGATTCTTCCAGCTAATAACTGGGAAAGTACTGAAGCTAAAGTGTTTACCCTGATTGGTAGATTAAGTTTAATTTCAACTTCATTTAGCTGACTGGTGTCTGGAGGTTGATATTTGAGTATGGTTCGTATTATTATTATTATCATTATTATTATTATTATTATTATTATTATTATTATTATTATTATTATTATTACTTGCTAAGCTACAACCCTAGTTGGAAAAGCAAGATGCTATAAGGCCAGGGGCTCCAATATCCCAGTGAGGAAAGGAAACAAAGAAAATTAAATATCTCAAGAAGAGTAACAACGTTAGAATAAATATCTCCTATATAAACTATAAAAACTTTAAAAAAAACAAGCTGAAGAGAAAGAAGATAGAAAAGCGCGCCCGAGTGTATCTCAAGCAAGAGAACTCTAACCCAAGACAGTTGAAGACCATTGTCCAGAGACTATGGTACTACCTAAGACTAGGGAACAATGGTTTGATTTTGGAGTGCCCTTCTTTTAGTTGGTTTGTGGCTAAAGACACAAATAATGATTATTGGTTTTAAGCAAATATTTTAACCTATTCTACATTATTTTGGCTTTAGACAAAATTATGATTATGGTCATTTCAATATTAATAAAATTATGATTATTGGTTTTTATAAAATATTTTAACTTGTTCTATATTATTTTGGCTTTGGACAAAATTATGATTATGGTTATTCCAACTTCATTTAGCTGTCTGGAGGTTGATTTCTGAGTATGGTCTGTATGAAAAATATAAACCTCTATTAGTTGGTTTGTGGCTAAAGACAAAGTTGTGGCTTTTATTAAAACTTTCAGTGTTATTTAGCCTCTTGTTGGCTAGAGGCGATTTTTTTTTTTTTTTTTTTTTTTTTTTTTTTTTTTTTTTTTAGATATTTCAACTTAATCTACATTATTTTGGCTACAAACAAAATTATGGTTAAATTTCACATAGAAAATAATAGTATTATTTAGCGTATAGTTGGCTTGAGACAAAATTCTGATCCTGGTTCTTACTAAAAATCTCCATTATTTTGTCTTCAGACAAAATTTTTCTACAAAGCTGTACAGAGCCAGGCAATCTAGAAGAATGAACCGCTGATTCGGGCCTCATTTTCTCTATACAGTATAAATAAAAAATTCTTACATTTTCCATCAATCTATTTTGCTTATGATTATATATTCGTATAATCATATTTCCCTTATCAATTATTGAGACACAGCTCATATGGGAATTGGTTCTATGACAAATATCAATACCTTTTAGACTCAAAAAAAAGAAAAAGAAAAAAAAAAGAAATTTAACAAACCATTCTTGAAACCTCTTACTGTATAATCTCCTTCAAAATGTACAATTGTTCTAACAATACATTTTAAAAGACTTTAATGTCCCTCATCAAAAATTGGCATCTCCTCCCCTTCTCCTAATTGACACAAGAAGATCCAGCCGATAAGATATTCTCCAAAACAAGAGGGGGAAATCATCGAAGCGTGACAGCCTCCCGCGAAGATTTTCTATGGCATTGTTTAGATGGGCGAAGGGCGAAGCAGGAGATAATGAAGATAATAGAAGAAGGGAATTATCGGGGAGGCCACTCCCTTGCGTTTGGCTATAAGCATCTCTTGCCACCCGCCTTGGAGCAGCACTCGAATGCAAATCTTCCCTGACCTGTTGTCGCTTCTTATCAAACGAAAGAGGTAGAGAGAGAGAGAGAGAGAGAGAGAGAGAGAGAGAGAGAGTCAAAGTCAAAGTCAAAAACCTTTATTCCATTATAAAATGGTTATTCTGTTACATAACAATATAAATTATTTACATAAAATTCACAATAATTGGATTGTAAAAATCTAGGATATATATACATTCAAGTAAAATTTTAAAACATATTGCTTAAGTTTCTTTTTGAATAAATCAGAACTAACATTTATACATTTTCTTATTTCCAGAGAGAGAGAGAGAGAGAGAGAGAGAGAGAGAGAGAGAGAGAGAGAGAGAGAGAGAGAGAGAAAGAGAGAGAGAGAGACAGACAGACAGACAACAAGACAGTTAATCAGACAGATAGCCAGGTCACCTGATAAACAGATTGTATGAAAGAGACGAGAGTGCTTCGAAGCGGAGCAGCCATCAATCAGTCAGTTATCTGAAACTATATCCAATGGATAAATATCTACTGGAGTCGTGTCCCTCTCTCTCCCTTGAGATTTCTCAAAGTTGGGAAACGTCACGAGACCTGCCACATAAATCATGCAAATACCCTGGGAGCAATTTGGAAGGACACCCTGTGGGTCCTTCCTAATTAGAAGTATGGTTGTTGCCGTGTCCCTAGAGGTGTTGGGAAAGGAATAGCCCGCCTGACCTGACACTTAGGAGAACCCTTCTTGTCCCTTTTATACCTTTTCATTAACGAAATCTGGGTGGGTCAGGTCAAACATACTTAAGGAGCTTCGGATTCCGTTTTTTTTTTCTTCTTCGGAGCCCCTGCCTGGTCAGGGTAATGAGGTAGGAGGAGTTGCTGAGATTATTTGGACGGCTTGGAAAGGGATAAAGAGAGAGGGAGAGGAGAAAGAGTGTGGGTGAGAGGGTGGGGGATAAAAAGGGGTCATCTTCATGGCTGGGAGGTTTCGGTAAATAGGGAAGTCAAGCTGAGAGGGCGTCTGGAATTAGATTCTTAATCGCCCTCGTCTGGAGACTTGAGGACTGAAGTGGAATCCCTATAGTGCCATCTTGGTGCTTAACCTGAAAGGGAAAAAAATTGGGATCTCTGGTCAATGGTGTTTTCTGCGTAAACAAAATCAGAGCTTCGAGGAATAACTTATTCAGTTTTACTTATTTTTTATTATGCTCGTCATTGAATATCCTGACATAAGTCTTTTTTATAGTTTATATGTGAAATATCTGTTTTGATGTTACTGTTTTTAATTTTTTTTATTAATTGTTAATCATTTCTCATATTCATTTATTTCCTCCTTTCCTTTCCTTACTGGGATATTTTTCCCTGTCGGAACCATGGGGCTTATAGCATCTTGCTTTTCTAACTAGGGTTGTAGCTTAGCTAATAATAATAATAATAATAATAATGATAATAATAATATGAAGATAGAAAATTATATATCTTTTATTAACAGTGTAAATGTTCTTCTAAATTTATCCATAAAGAATACAAGTAAAAGGGGATAGGTTAAGCTATTTCTCTCTCTCTCTCTCAGCCTTATGACAACCATGACCTCTCCCATGACAACTACTGGTCACGAGCATCTACGTGGGAATATGACTTCCCGCCTCTTCCATCAAGAGGCAGTTATCACACAAGAAGTGCTCGTCCCGGATATTGGTACTGGGATAGATAATCATGAGACTCCAAAAAACGATCTTTTGTGTATAGAATATTTGAATGTACAGTCTCTCCTTAGTAAAATATGTGAAATTGAATTAATGCTCTTAAACAGAAATATTGATGTATTATGTTTAACTGAGACTTGGTTAACCCCGAATATTGTCGATTCACTCATTGAATTTCCTAATTATACAATATATAGATGTGACAAAGGAAGAGTTGGAGGTTGTTGTATTTATGTGAAAAATAATCTTTCTGTTAATATTTGTAATCTTAATGTTCAAAGAGTAGAGGGGGTAGAAGAGGTTTGGCTCTCTGTACAATCTCGTAAGCTACCTTCTGTTATCATTGGTTGCTTGTATAGACATCCGCATGCTTCAAATGATACTTTTAACTATATTTTGGAATGTCTGAGAATGATTTCTCTAAAGAATAAATCAATTTATGTAATAGGTGATCTAAATGATGATTTGATGTTAGGTTCAGCAAAGATACATAATATTTTAAGAGTCACCAAATTAAATCAAATGATTAATAAACCTACTAGAGTTAGCCCCATATCATCCACACTACTAGACGTTTTAGTAACTAACAATTAGGAAAGTGTTATTAACATCGAGGTAAATCCAAGTATTGTAGCTGACCATGAACATATTTCATTTATCATAGATATTAAGAAGCCAAAGCGTAAACCAGTCACGGTAACCTCTAGGTGTTTAAGATATTATTCTGCAGATTTTTTGTGCAATACATTGCTAGACCAAAAACTAATTTTAGATACAATCATGCATACTGATGACACAGATATTCAAACAGGAATTTTCAATGAAGTACATAACAGTGCCTTAGATAAATGTGCCCCAATAACCACGAAGGAAATAAGGAGATCCAGTGCACCTTGGATAGATAATGATCTAAAAAACAGTATGATAGAAAGGGACAAAATGCAAGAAAGGCTTAAACAGAATAGACATGATGAAAATCTGAACAATTCGTATAAGGAAATGAAAAAACTCATCAATTCTAAGATGCGTACTGCCAAAGCTTATTATAACAAAGACAAGATCAAGAAAAGTAGATCTCGCAAAGAAACATGGAAAATTATGAATAATATTGTATCTACTAAAACAAATAAAAAGATTGGATACGACAAGCCAAAAGCTAGAGCGGATCAATTTAACCAATACTTTGCTAATGTAGGAAAAATAACTTATGGTAAAACGCAGGAAATTCTACAAAAGTACGAAAATGAAGATATTAGAACCACTCAAAACAATTTTGGCAATAATATAAGATTGTTTAGACAGCAACCAGTTACAGTAGAAACAATAATATTAACAGTTAAGAGTTTGAATAATAGTAATGCTTACGGAACGGATGGCATTCCTACTAGTTTTCTAAAAGATTCCCTTACAGTTATTGCATATTATATCACGGTTATCATAAATACATCGATTGTAACTGGGAAATATCCTTCTATTTGGAAAAAACACCTCGTAGACCCTCTTCACAAGAAAGGAGACAAGGACGACCCTGGGAATTATAGACCTGTTTCTATCCTTCCAGTAATATCGAAAGTAATAGAAAAGATTGTATATAATCAGTTAATGGAACATCTAGAAAAAAAATAATTTGATTTCTAACACTCAGCATGGATTCCGTAAAGGTTTATCAACAGAAACGGCTTTGATGAAATTAACAGATGAAATTTATAAAAATATTGATAGAAAAAAAAGTTTCCATATTAATTTTATGTTACCTATCAAAGGCATTTGATAGTGTCAACCATGATGAATTGTGTAAATCTCTTAAGGAACATTAAATTGATACGTTTTGGTTTCAGGATTACTTGAAGGATAGAAGTCAGGTAGTTAGATTAGGAGATGTAAATTCTTGCATTGAAAAGGTTGAATTTGGAGTCCCACAGGGATCTGTCATAGGTCCAATTCTGTTTTTAGTCTACGTTAATGACATGATTAAATACATAGAAAACTGCTTGCTAATTCAATACGCTGATGACACCCAAGTTCTTTTGGCTGATCAAATAGAAAATTTAGATGGCTTGATAAAAAGGGCTGAACTAATATTGCTCAAAATTAAGAAATATTTTCTAAGAAAAGGGCTATTATTAAATGCCACTAAAACACAGCGCATGTTTGTGGGTAGCTCATAGTATATTAGCAAAATTCCTAATGACATTATAATAAAATGCGATGGTGATGAAGTAAAGATAAGTCAACATGTGAAAAATCTAGGTCTCCACATGGACAGGTAAATGACATTCAGTACTCACATTGACGAGCTGAGTAGAAAAGTTAGTGGCATTCTAATGTATTTAAGTAGAGTAAAAGATTACTTTGATGATACTACTCGAGCTTTGATTGTGGAAAGTCTGATCTTGAGTGTAATAAACTACTGTATTAAGATATGGGGGTCAACTAATGATATGTACATGGAAAAAGCTCAAAAAATCCAAAACTTTGCAGGTAGAGTAGCCGTTATTGGGGTGAAAAAAAAAACACGATCACATCACCCCAACCCTTCAGCAATTAAAGTGGATAAAATTAAAAGAAAAGTGTATGTACGATGTTTGTGTTTTTGTTTTTAAAAGTTTGAGAAAAGAATATCCCATCTGGCTATACACATTTCCTACAGTTGGTAATTGTAGGAATGCATTAACCAGACAGAATGAAAATCTATATGTAGACAGCTATCGAACGGATTTGGGTTCACGCTCAATGGCAATAAGGGGCCAAGCTTGCTGGAATAAACTACCTCTGGAAATAAGAAAATGTACAAATGTTAGTTCTGATTTATTCAAAAAGAAACTAAAGGAATATCTTTTAAATTTTACTTGAATGTATATATATCCTAAATTATTGTGAATTTTATGTAAATAATTTATATTGTTATGTAACAGAATAACCACTTTATAATGGAATAAAGGTTTTTGACTTTGACTTTGACTTTTGACTCTCTCTCTCTCTCTCTCTCTCTCTCTCTCTCTCTCTCTCTCTCTCTTTCTCTCTCTCTCTCTCTCTCTCTCTCTCTCTCTCTCTCTCTCTCTCTCTCTCTCTAAAAGCAGTATTTTTAAGCCTTAGAATCCTTATAATGAAACCAATAGGAAAAGACATTTATATGAAAAATCCATTAGTTTATTTATATTTAAAACCCACAAGCAAGTCTCTCTCTCTCTCTCTCTCTCTCTCTCTCTCTCTCTCTCTCTCTCTCTCTCTCTCTCTCTCTCTCTCTCTTACTTACTTAAAACATAAATTTCAAGCTTTAGAATCCCAGTAATGAAAGTAATAAAACAGAGCAGTCACATGAAAAATCCATTCTCTCTCTCTCTCTCTCTCTCTCTCTCTCTCTCTCTCTCTCTCTCTCTCTCTCTCTCTCTCCCTCCTCATAGATAACATCTGTTTTCCTCCAAGCATCGGCGAATTTATCAGAAATGAAACGATGTGTAACAAAAACACTAACAACTCATATCCCTGGATCAAATCTACTTAAATTTACTTCAATCATAATTTAGTTGGTCGGGCCGAGTTCGAAGGACCACGGCATTCCATTTTTGGACATGAGCCCGTGCGAGCATAAACACACTAAAGGTTAAATCTACTTTCTTTGCTGATTGCTACAAATTAATCACATCTTTTCATGTTTCCAATATCTTGTTTTTAATTGGTATGTAGAATTAGCTTTATGCACAGTTTTACTTGATATTTTTATAATGAAGTTCGCATTAAATTTGTTTTATTTTCCTTACTTATTAAATAAAGGTAATGGAAAATTAATTATTAATTCGTATCTTCTTGAAGGCTTATTAAATTGATTTTATTAAATTGATTTTGAATAAATGTTTGAAATTTTTGTTCAAATTCCTTCATGTTACAAACTTTTTTTTTGATGTATGAAGAGACGTGATTTAAGAAAAAAAATATCCTTTTTGTTTTTTAAATAATTTAATGAAACTAAACATAAAAAGTAGTTATTATAATGAATTTTATAATATTTTATAGACTAAATAAATAAAAAAAAAACATTGAACCATCCTTACTGTTTTTGAGTAAATAAGAATGACAAAATGAAAATAAATATAAAATCTACACAATTTCAATATTCGAATTGTGACTCAGTCACAGAACGTTGAATGGGGTCCCCACCCCAGGCCCGGGTCATATAGCACAAATATATAAATATAATGTCAACCATAGGATGAGATTTTATTCCTGGTGGTAATTTTTTCTCGATAAATAATTGATAATGATTTAACTTATCAAATTACTGCCATTAAAATACCATGTTATAAATTAACCTTTTCAACACTTCTGATAATTTGGAAAAAAAAAAAAAAAAAAAAATAGAAAAAATAGAAAAAGTCAAATTCACCTCCGAATGTTCTGTATGAAATGGTCACTCATTTAGGTCTATTGAATAGTGGTACTTTGGCCATCCGTCAAAAAGCAGCTGACAGCCAATAGGCCTAGACCTGACAGCTTACAAACACGGCCAGCCCTGCAGGAGTTGTCACGCTTCATTAGCATGGTTTGTCACTTTGGGAGGTCTTCCCTGGGACCCTGGGTCATATTGTTGGGTCTTGAGAGCCCAGGCAAGACGGTAGTCTTGCTTTTTGTCTTTCCTTCTTGGTCTTGTGTCTTTGGAAACCGTAAGAAATAATGGAGACAAAAAGGGGGCGTCCGAAATCCCGTTTTCTATAATGATTCAAACGGTCAGTTGAACTGTGTTATAGCAGCTCGATTGCTGTTATAAATTACTCTGTGAATTATTTTTTTTTATCTTTTATTATAAAAATACAATTACATCTTAGCAATTTACATTATATTCGTAATTATTCTTTACACAAAATACTGATATGAACTACATTGTTTTACATTGCTATAAAAATGCTCAATACAAAGTAAATCAATTAATAAATATATATGCAATAAATTTTATTGTACAGACGTTCTTAACTTATAATCATATTAAATATTTAAGTAATTATCATAAATGTACTCTTTTGTAAATATCTTATTTAATTCTTTTTTAAAAGTATTCCTTATTAAATTTTTTGTTTTTAACATTCTATTTCTTATGAATATAAGTAAATTTGGGTCATCCGTTAACAGTCCTATAGATCGCCCATACCACACTCCTGCTAAAAAATCCGATATTAAAACCATTGCAGTATTTTCATCCTTATTTGACACAGTTTCAAAGTCTAATTTCAAAATCTTAAGCAAACTCTTTGTCTTGATCTTACAACAATTTTTCAAAAGTGTCTTAAACCAGTATATTATTTGCTTTAGTGATGGACAGAAATAAATAAAATGCATATTATTTTCTACAGCACCACAAAATAGACATTTATTTTCATTTGTTAAATTCATGATGTACAACCTATCATTTGTATTTAGTATTTCATGTGTATACCTATAAAGTATTTCCCTGCTGTTCTTATCAATATACTTGTTGTTTACATGTTTCCAAATCAAAGTCCAATTGAAAAGGGGATACAGTAGCTCTATCTTGGGTTTGTAATCTTCACAATTCATAAGCAACCAATAAGTTTCTTTATTTGACACATTTGGATAATTCTTTAAGCGATAGACTTTTCTATGGATATCAATCATCATGCTATAATATACAGGGATAAAAATTGTGCAATCTTTATATTCAATTTTGGTTTCAATTAGAAAAGTTGCCCGAATTTTACAGAAAAAATACAGCATTTCATAACCAAAACATCTATTTATACAATTTTTCAGAAATGTATGGAACATTATGGCTTTTGATTTGCACAAAATATTAAATATTCCAACTCCCCCTTTTAATTTATCTAAAAACATAGTTTTTCTTGTAATTGGTTCATAACTGCTATTCCACATATATTTATACAAACATCTCTGAATTCTTTGAGCACATGTATTTGGTATTGGATAAACATGTGATATATACCATGTTTTTGATAAAATCTTACAATTAATTACAATAGACTTTTGAAATATTGTCAGTCTCCTATTCTGAAAAATACCAACCATCTTGGTAATCTTATCTTCCAAAGAAGACCAGTTCAACTCAACACTTTTCTGATAATTATTAGTATGGTAAACTCCTAATACTTTACATGAATCCTGAAGAAACTGGTAGCCATTAATTGGCCATACCGTTCGGTTTTTCCAACATCCTATACCTAAAATTGAAGTCTTGCTTTTATTCAAAATGGCACCAGACGCTTTTTCATATTCGTTGATTACATTTATACATTCTAAAAGACCCTCGTCACGAGTTACAATAATAACAGAATCATCAGCATAACCAAAAACAGACACATTCAGTTGATTTGGTAATTTTAAGGAAGACTCTGAAAGCTGTCTTTTTATCATTCTGTAGAAAGGTTCTTGATACACAATAAATAACATCATGGATAATGGACATCCCTGCCTCACAGATTTTTTAATCAAAAATGGATTAGAGAGGTTGCCGTTTATGCTTACAACACTTTCAGCATCTTCATATAACATTTGTATCAACTGGATAAAACTACTGTCAAAACCAAATTTCTCTAATAGTGCAAATAAGAGTTCGTGATCTACACGATCAAAAGCTTTCGACCAGTCTAAGTTTATCAAAGCTGCCTGCTTGTTATTTTCATTTGTGTAAACCATAATATCCCTCATTAAGACGTTTAAATTGATTATTGACCTATTTTCAAGACAGCTGAACTGTTCAGAGGATATAATTAAATTTAATACATTTTTAAATCTGTTAGTTATTATTTTAGCTATGACTTTAAAATCTACATTTAGCATTGTTATTGGTCTCCAATTAATAATATGATCTAAGTCTCCTCCTTTCGGCGTGAGAGTAATGATTCCTTTATTTAGTTTTACAGCGGTCTTTTTCTTGAACACAAATTTCATTAGGCTTACAAAATCTTGCTTGATATCTTTCCAAAATGTCTTATAAAATTCTACGGGAAGACCGTCTATTCCTGGACTTTTCCCATTTTTCATCCCACGAATGGCTGCAAATACTTCAGACTCTGTCACATCTGCTGTTAACATATCATTTTCACTTTTGTCTATAACATTATTGATTAAATTGAGAAACATCTGTTGACTATGTTTATTACATTTTTCTTTTTTAAAGAGGTTTTCAAAATAGTCTCTTACATGCAAAATAATTGCATCGGGATTAACAATTTCGCTACCATCTTCTCTCCTAATCTTATTCAGAAAGGTTTTACTATTTTTTTCCTTCCCTAGTAGATAGGCTGACACTTGTTCTCCTTTTAATTTATCATCAACTTTGGCTCTTATTTTTATCCCTTCACATATTTCATCTTGAATACTATTTATTCTTAATTTTAATGAATTCACTAATGACATTTTCTCAGCATTCAAGGGCGATTTCCTAATTTCCTCTTTTAACTGATAATTCAGTAAATTAAGTAGTCCGTATCTCTCCCGATTAATTTGCTTTGAACAACTTACAAAAAAGGATTTTAGTTGTTCTTTTGCAAAGTCCCACCAACATTTAATATTTTCAAATTTGCCTTTCTTATTTCTAATCTCAGACCAAGCCATCATGAAATTTTCTTTAACTAAATCGTTATTCAAAATATTACAATTGAGTTTCCAATACCCTTTACCTAATGACATAACATTCTCCAATTTTATTGTTAGTTTGATTATGGAATGGTCAGACCAGCTCACAGGTATATTTCGAATATCACTTACGTTATTTTGCAAATCTCTTACATAAAATCTATCTAACCTTGAGCCATAGTTTTCCCTAATATATGTATACTCTACATGATGGTTTAG
>NC_090743.1:42538564-42543564 GCF_036898095.1 Palaemon carinicauda
CCGAACTTAGTCATAGATTTCTGTAAAGGGAAAGATTGTCGGCGTATGTGTTCTGTGCGTACATACATACAGTACATACGTACAGTATATACATTACATTCATACATACACTTTGCTGGGGGTAGAGATTACTGTAGGGAGTTAATTCTCGCTTAGTCATAGATTTCTTGAAAGGCAAAGATTGTCGGCGTATGTGTGTATTGTGCGTACATACATACAGTACATACGTACACTGTATTCAGTACATACATACATACGCTTTGCTAGGGGTAGAGATTACTGCAGAGAGTTAATCCTCTCTTAGTCATAGATTTCTTGGAAGGCAAAGATTGGGTATTTGTCTAAATTTTGTTGTGGGATACAATATTCATTCTATGGTCTGCTTGTCTTGCTTGATTCTATGTTTTTTTTCCAAATGGATCACCTGAAGATTGGGGACCCCTACACACGCTGGGGTCGCTTATCTTCAGGTGAAATAATTAGGGTCGTTTTCCTTCAGGTGAGGAATTTAAATTTAATAATGGGACTAACAAGCTAACTAGTCAGTTTATAAGTTAATTATTATAGATGTAACGACATGACTGAGACTAACCAATAAAAGTGCTAACAAACTAATTTATAAGTTAGCAAATAGATTTTTTTTTTCAAATTGACGGTACTTAAAAAAAAAATCTTTATTTTCTTTAATGGCTAAGAGATAAAATGTTTTTACTCTTCAACATGAAACCAATTGGTAAAGAATCCCTCAAGGACCGTGCAGTTTATGAACAAGCTGTGCAGCCACTTCCTGCTATCAACTGGTTAAAGAGCAAGAATCTTTTGTGAAGAGAAATTAATTCCATTCACTGCCGAAATTCAATGAACTGGACTAAATCATCTTCTATACAAGATAATTATGTGTGGAAATGCCAATTTAAAGAGTGTACTAAATTTAAAAGCAATGTTTCTATTGGTAAGGACTCATTCTTTGCTATTATTATTATTATTATTATTATTATTATTATTATTATTATTATTATTATTATTATTATTATTATTACTTTCTAAACTACAACTCTAGCTGGAAAAGCAGATGCTATAAGACCAGGGGCTCCAACAGGGAAAATAGCCCAGTAAGGAATGGAAAAAATAAAATATTTTAAGAACAGTAACATTAAAAAATATTCCCTATATAAACTATAAAAACTTTAACAAAACAAGAGGAAGAGAAATTAGATAGAATAGAGTGCCAGAGTGTACCCTCAAGCAAGAGAACTCTAACCCAAGACAGTGGAAGACCATGGTACAGAGGCTATGGCACTAAACTTCCACTGCAGAAGTGGATTCAGGCTTTTTATTACTGGTGTAACGACATAAGTAAGACTAGTGACTAATATTCTAAACATTTCAGAAAAACCATGCTTAATAGTCACAGTTATATTTATTTATTTTATTTTTTTTATTTTTATTTTTTTTTTTTTAGAAATATGCATGAAGTATTTCGAGGCAAACCCGTTAGACTTGGTGGTAATGGCATAATTGTGCAAATTGACGAATCTTGCTGTGCAAGCATAAACAATTATCACAGAGGACGTGCACCAAATCGGCCGATATGGGTATTTGGAATGGTCGAGACTAGCATTAGGCCAGATTTTGGATATAAGGAGATCGTTGAAACACGTGATGCTGCAACTCTACTTCCAATCGTAGAAAAGGTTGTTTTGTCTGGTTCAGTAATAGACAGCGATGAATGGAAAGCTTATTCAAAAGTTCAATCACATCTCAGATTTCAGCCCTAGACCGTAAATCCCTCCCGTAACTTTATTGATACAGAAACAGGAGTAGCCTACACACACAGACCATCAAAAGTTATCGGAACAAGCATAAATCAAGGATTAAGATTAAGACAATGCGTGGATGCAAAAGAGAACTTTTAAATTCATATTTACAGCAATTTATGTGGTTTGAAAGGCATGTTAATAGTAGGTTCAATTACGTTTGTACTGAAATTTAAGACAATATACTTTTAATTAAATATGGACTGTTTGTATAAATTTGTTCTTTTTAACAAATATCTAATAAAATAGTTATTGATGAATATATATATATATATATATATATATATATATATATATATATATATATATATATGTATATATATATATACTAATTTTTTTTCTAATATTACAAGCCGATATGGATCACCTGAAGATTGGAGATGTCAATAATCTGGAGTCGCTTATATTCAGGTGAAGAAAATCAGGGTCTCTCTTCTTCAGGTGAGTGTAGTTGGGGTCCTTTATCTTCAGGAGAACTATTTGGGGTCGCCTATCCTCAGGTAATCCTTCCAAATTATAAATTTCTTTTTTAAGTGGTGTTTTAGGTTGTTCATTAGTATTATCTTTGTATGGTTTGGTTTGCTCTGTTATTTTAAATCTCTCATTCGTACAAGTTATTCTATATTCCGATTATTCTCTTACTTATTTGCATAATTTGCTTATCATTGTTTTTCTTAATATCATTGCTGTTGTTGAAGGTGCTCCAATCTGAAGCTTTTCATTATTGATGGTGCTTTTGTTGTAGGAATTCCTATTGGCTGCTTTTGTTACTGTTATATGTACTCTTCGTTGCTTTTGTTGTTTCTATTGTAGTATAGCTGCTGCTGCTACTACTACTACTACTACTACTACTACTACAGAAACCCATAGTTGTTGGTTTTTGTTGTTGTAGGAATCCCCATTTGCTGCATTTGTTATTGTTTCTATTGTAGGAACCACTATTTTCTCTTTAGTATATGTCGCAGGAACCTTTCTTTTTTGTTTTGATCTTGTTCCTGTTGTAACGTGAGCCCATATCTGCGGCTTTTGTTGTTGTAGGCATCTTTATTTTTGTTGTTGTTGGCATCCTTGTTCACTGACTTTTTGTTGTGGGTACCATTGTTTGCTGCTTTTTATTGCAGGCATCCTCATTCACTGACTTTTTGTTGTTGTTGTAGGTGCCATTTTTTTGCTGCTTTTTATTGTAGGTGCCCTTATTCACTGACTTTTTGTTGTGGGTACCATTGTTTGCTGCTTTTTATTGCAGGCATCCTTATTCACTGACTTTTTGTTGCTGTTGTAGGTGCCATTTTTTTGCTGGTTTTTATTGTAGGTGCCCTTATTCACTGACTTTTTGTTGTGGGTACCATTGTTTGCTGCTTTTTATTGCAGGCATCCTTATTCACTGACTTTTTGTTGCTGTTGTAGGTGCCATTTTTTTGCTGGTTTTTATTGTAGGTGCCCTTATTCACTGACTTTTTGTTGTGGGTACCATTGTTTGCTGCTTTTTATTGCAGGCATCCTTATTCACTGACTTTTTGTTGCTGTTGTAGGTGCCATTTTTTTGCTGGTTTTTATTGTAGGTGCCCTTATTCACTGATATTATGTTGTGGGTACCATTATTTGTTGCTTTTTATTGCAGGCATCCTCATTCACTGACTTTTTGTTGTTGTTGTAGGTGCCATTTTTTTGCTGCTTTTTATTGTAGGTGCCCTTATTCACTGACTTTTTGTTGTGGGTACCATTGTTTGCTGCTTTTTATTGCAGGCATCCTTATTCACTGACTTTTTGTTGCTGTTGTAGGTGCCATTTTTTTGCTGGTTTTTATTGTAGGTGCCCTTATTCACTGATATTATGTTGTGGGTACCATTATTTGTTGCTTTTTATTGCAGGCATCCTCATTCACTGACTTTTTGTTGTTGTTGTAGGTGCCATTTTTTTGCTGGTTTTTATTGTAGGTGCCCTTATTCACTGACTTTTTGTTGTGGGTACCATTGTTTGCTGCTTTTTATTGCAGGCATCCTTATTCACTGACTTTTTGTTGCTGTTGTAGGTGCCATTTTTTTGCTGGTTTTTATTGTAGGTGCCCTTATTCACTGATATTATGTTGTGGGTACCATTATTTGTTGCTTTTTATTGCAGGCATCCTCATTCACTGACTTTTTGTTGTTGTTGTAGGTGCCATTTTTTTGCTGCTTTTTATTGTAGGTGCCCTTATTCACTGACTTTTTGTTGTGGGTACCATTGTTTGCTGCTTTTTATTGCAGGCATCCTTATTCACTGACTTTTTGTTGCTGTTGTAGGTGCCATTTTTTTGCTGGTTTTTATTGTAGGTGCCCTTATTCACTGACTTTTTGTTGTGGGTACCATTGTTTGCTGCTTTTTATTGCAGGCATCCTTATTCACTGACTTTTTGTTGCTGTTGTAGGTGCCATTTTTTTGCTGGTTTTTATTGTAGGTGCCCTTATTCACTGATATTATGTTGTGGGTACCATTATTTGTTGCTTTTTATTGCAGGCATCCTCATTCACTGACTTTTTGTTGTTGTTGTAGGTGCCATTTTTTTGCTGCTTTTTATTGTAGGTGCCCTTATTCACTGACTTTTTGTTGTGGGTACCATTGTTTGCTGCTTTTTATTGCAGGCATCCTTATTCACTGACTTTTTGTTGCTGTTGTAGGTGCCATTTTTTTGCTGCTTTTTATTGTAGGTGCCCTTATTCACTGACTTTTTGTTGTGGGTACCATTGTTTGCTGCTTTTTATTGCAGGCATCCTTATTCACTGACTTTTTGTTGCTGTTGTAGGTGCCATTTTTTTGCTGGTTTTTATTGTAGGTGCCCTTATTCACTGACTTTTTGTTGTGGGTACCATTGTTTGCTGCTTTTTATTGCAGGCATCCTTATTCACTGACTTTTTGTTGCTGTTGTAGGTGCCATTTTTTTGCTGGTTTTTATTGTAGGTGCCCTTATTCACTGATATTATGTTGTGGGTACCATTATTTGTTGCTTTTTATTGCAGGCATCCTCATTCACTGACTTTTTGTTGTTGTTGTAGGTGCCATTTTTTTGCTGCTTTTTATTGTAGGTGCCCTTATTCACTGACTTTTTGTTGTGGGTACCATTGTTTGCTGCTTTTTATTGCAGGCATCCTTATTCACTGACTTTTTGTTGCTGTTGTAGGTGCCATTTTTTTGCTGGTTTTTATT
>NC_090743.1:42551064-42556064 GCF_036898095.1 Palaemon carinicauda
TTTGTCAATATTCAATATAGGTATCAATGTAGTTTATCAATTTTTGTTTACTTCTTCATTATCATTATCATCATCGTCATCGTTATCATTATTATTATTAATTGCTAAGCTACAATCATAGTTGGAAAAGCAGGATGCTATAAGCCCGAGGGCTCCAACAGGGAAAATAGCCCAGTGAGGAAAGGAAATAATGGAACTACAAGAGAAGTGTTTAGCAATTATAAAAAAAATATTTTAAGAACAGTAACAATATTAAAATAAATCTTTATTTACTGAGGAGAACCAGTCTTAACATTTTAGTATTTTCGTCTCTCTCTCTCTCTCTCTCTCTCTCTCTCTCTCTCTCTCTCTCTCTCTCTCTCTCTCTCTCTCTAGTCATTGTGGGAAAACGAAATTCATGTAATCTGGTTAAACACCATCGTGAAAAACAGAAATAAACAGTAAGTGTTTCCGCATTTCCTTAAACTAAACAGGAAAGTCTTAGCGTAAGTCCCCTTAAGATTCACGGAGCAGTTGGTTCCCGGTGATGATGCCCTAGGAGTCATTCCTCTCCCAAATGATTCATGATTCATTCATTTATTCAGGGAGAACCTATTACCTATTCATGAGTCCTCATCTCGATCGAGTTCGAGCTTGTGTATGGGATTGAGTAAGCAGATTGAGATTAATTTTGTCGTTTGGAAGATGTGGATCTATGTCTGGAGGGAAGCCATCTTTGTTTTTCGGAACTGTTCACTTTTGATAAAAATATTTTTTTGGGGTTAAGTTTGGTTTTATTTAAGAAAATTAATTTTCATAATTCGTAGAAGTTAAATTTATATAATGACGTATGTGGTACTGAATAAGAACATTGACAATAGCATCTAAATCAATTGAGATCAAAGTGGAACTAATGCTGGGAGGAAGCCATCTTTGTTTTTCAGAAGAGTTCACTTTTAATAAGAAAAAAAAATATAGTTAAATTTGGTTCTATTAAAGAAAAATATTTTTGATAATTCGTAGATTTTAAAGTAATAAAATGACGCATTTAGTACTGAAAAATAACATTGATAATAGAATTTAAATCAAATGAGATCAGTTATGTCGTTTTGAAGAAGTGGATCTAAGACTGGAAGGAAGCCATATTTGTTTTTCGGAACTGTTCATTTTTTTTTTTTATAAAAAACAATGTATTTAGTGTTAAATTTGTTTAGATTAAAGACAAATAATTAGGATAATTCGTAGATTTTAGATTGACATAATAACGTATTTAGGACTGAATAAGAACATTGATTATAGAATTTAAATAAGATATTTCAAAAAGGTATATTTTTGCTCTAGAAATGGATTTTGGAATCATCCACTTTCATTCACAATTCTATTTAAATCATTCATGACTAATAATTTGAAGTGGAAATATCTACGTATTTAGGATCTATAAAAACTATTAAATGACTGAAAAGGCCACAATCACGTACTTCGAATTCTGAAAGTTAAAAAGTGTTACATTTCCATAACAAAGGACTCGATGTTTTGAGGAACCGTTCACTTCAGATAAACATCATTTTTAAGCATCGGTTTCACGGACCTCACTCAATTTGTTTATCCAAGCCCTATGGGAACTATGGGGATAATAACGGTGTTCCCTACACTAATAATCCTAAGAAAATGCTAATGTGTTTTCACTAATAACTTAATGAGTCTCTACATGAAGAAATTCTGTGATAAAAAGAATGTCTGGAATTTTTTTATGAACTATTTCCTTGTAACTATAAATATTTATTGGAGAATGTTGGAGATTTTGTTAAAGATAGGAAAATATAATATATCAGGTTTGAGGGTACACTTAGTCATGCGTTGCTATCTGTTTCCTTATTTCCTTTCCTCACTGGGCTATTTTCCTTATTGGAGCCCTTGGGCTTATAGCATCCTGCTTTTCCAACTAGGTGGTAGCTTTGGTAATAATAATAATAATAATAATAATAATAATAATAATAATAATGATCTATTTGTTCTCCTAATAGATTGTAGTTCTATCAGTGAAATTGAGCTATTTTGGTCTGACTCGTTCTTGGATATATGCCCATCAACAGAAGATAGATACTTTCTCAAAAAAAAAAATCCCTTGAATATTAATTGGGAAAGGCGTTGGGTTCGCAACCTCACCATTGGGAATATCCTATTTAACTGAGAGAGAGAGAGAGAGAGAGAGAGAGAGAGAGAGAGAGAGAGAGAGAGAGAGAGAGAGAGAGAGAGAGAGAGAGAATTTTCCAGATTTAGTAACACCACGCAAAAAGATATATCGTTATATCAAAAATAAGTTGTTATTTGATGACGATAATAACAGAGAGAGAGAGAGAGAGAGAGAGAGAGAGAGAGAGAGAGAGAGAGAGAGAGAGAGAGAGAGATGTAAATCTCTCTTCTTAAGATATATCCCCACTTCAAGCTGGCCAGGTTAGCCAGCAATGATACCATCTGTAATCACTTGAAGGGAATGCTAATACCTGATCCTTTCAAATCAGAAGGGAGGGAGGGGTGTTTAGGGAGGTAGGGGTGCTTAGGGAGAGAGGGGATGTTTAGGGAGGTAGGGGTGTTTAGGGAGGGAGGGGATTTCTAGGGAGGGGGAGGTGTTAAGGGAGGAAGGGGGTTTAGGGAGGGAATAAGAGGAGGGGCTGGGGAAGGAGAAAGGGGAAAATCGTAGGGTTGTGTTGGCTGATGTGGTAACGTCCCTGACTGGTGAACGCCAGACTGGGGTTCGAGTCCCGCTCAAACTCTTTAGTTCCTTTGGTCTCTGCAACCTCACCATCCTTATGAGCTATGGATGGGAGGTTTGGAGGAGTCTATAGGTCCATCTGCTAAGTCATCAGCAGCCATTGCCCGGCCCTCCTTGGTCCTAGCTTAGATGGAGAGCGGACCTGGGCGCTGATCATATGTACAGTATATATGGTATATATGGTTAGTCTCTTGGGCATTGTCCCTGCTTCATAGGGTAATATCACTGTCCCTTGTCTTTGCCATTCCTGAGCAGCCTTAAAACCTTTAAATGTAATATGACATTTACTTCCTCGGTGCTGGTTATAGTTTAATTCAATGAATAACATTTTCTTCATTATCCTCATAATTAATCATTATTATCATTAAACACCTTTAATTGTTCACCATCATTATAATCATAATTTTTAAGCGTCTCCTCCTCATCATCATCATCTTCATTATGCAAATGGAAGGAGCAGAGTTATCTCATTCAGCAGGATCTTTGTATCCATCAAATCCGAGGTTAAACTTGATTTTAAATAGAGACCCAAGTCCGTATAATTTTCTGTCTGTCATATACATTCTCTCTCTCTCTCTCTCTCTCTCTCTCTCTCTCTCTCTCTCTCTCTCTCTCTCTCTCTCTCTCTCTCTCTCTCTCATATAGATATATACATACATGCATATATATGTATATATGTATGCATATTTAATGCACACATACGCATACACACATGTACTGTAAATATATATATATATATATATATATATATATATATATATATATATATATATAGAGCTATGTATGTATAGAGATAGATAGATACACACACACACACACACACACACACACACACACATATATATATATATATATATATATATATATATATATATATATATATATATATATATATATATATATATATATATATATATATATATATAAGTTCACGTACTGTAAACTTGTTCTGCCCAAAATATTACAATTTCTAACAGTTTCTTTTAATGTCAGCTCCTAACAGCATCTGTTAATAATAATTCAATTCATAAGGGCCAGTTATAATCATCAGAATGCAAACGTCTATTGATGATAGCTTTTAATAAATTTGGTTAAAAGCCCTATTTTAATAGCATCTCTAACAGCCTTCTTTACTAACAACCTTTTTAAGTCGCAGTTCTTATTGCTTATTCTGCTAACAACCCACTTTACTAACAACTTCTATCAGTCTGTCAAAAATAAAAATCAGGTTTTAACAGCCCCTGTTGATGCCATAGTCAGTTAATAATCTCCAAGGTCTCTTTTCTCCTGAAACCTGATTATTGTCTACTGTGCAGTATAAATTATCATGAATTCCAGCACGCAAATCATCTACTTACACCGACGGACATTCTCTTAATTACCTGCCATATTTTTTCCCCATATATTCTTACGAAATTCCTGTGTGTTCACAGCTGCTCGCTACCATAGATCTCACGCGGCCCGAAAGGGGTACATGTGTAAAAAATATATTGGGATTTCGGCTTCTTTGAACTATGGGATCCCAAGCCTTCAATTCTTTAGCGAAAATTCTCTTCTGAAACAAAGATCTCTATTAGAATTTTATTTTCGGGAATATCTGTCGAAAGGTTGACAATTATATGAGACAAGGCTTCAAAAATTCTCTTCTAAAATGAAAATTTCTATAGGTTCACTTTTTTCAGAAATGTCTGTCGGAAAGATGACTATTATAATACGAGAAATATAAGGATCTTTGAAGTTTAATTAAGCTCGAAAACAATTCATTTGTTTCTCTCCGTTTTCTGTTTCGAAGAGAGATTAAAGAGGGGCTCTTCACGAACTTTTTCATTTACGTCAGTCTTAATTAAGTAGTTCAAAACAAAAGGGATTTTGTTATTCACCTCCATTTTGGGAAATCTATTCAGGTGGGAGAGAAGATTTGGTTGAACGAAATGAATTTGAGTTTTGAGATAGACTTGAAAATATTGAATTAGATAGATAGATATATAATGAGATTTATTAGATGAATGAGTTAATAATGATTTTTAGGTTATTCCTCTTGATTTCAAAAAATATTTATATTAGTATCTTTAAATAAATTCGGTTTAGCTGGCTAAATTTGGCATCACTACACGAAATAAATAAGATTTTTGAGATAGACTTGAAAATATTGAATTAGATAGATAGAAAGAGCATTAATTTGGTTAGATGAATGTTTTAATGATGATTTTTTAACTATTTTACTTAATTTCGATATGTATATATATAT
>NC_090743.1:42561064-42581064 GCF_036898095.1 Palaemon carinicauda
ACATATTTAAATTTTACCTTTTATTATTCATCTAAATATGTTTTCTAAATTACAAACACTTCAACTCATGAATACTTTTTGAACAGAAGTTTTAAATCCTATTCTATTTACATTGAAAATATTTTCATTCTATTTTTTGCAATTAATATATATTTCCAATTTGACCTTATATCATTGATCTAAATATGTCTTGGAAGTTCCAAACATATCAACTCATGAATACTTTTGAACAGTTTTAAATCAACTTTTATTTATATTAAAAGTATTTTCATTCCACTTTTTATCAATGTAAGTAATTACGGGTCAGTAGTTAACATTCTTAAGTACCTTCCCATACATATTCAAAAAATATAAATTTATCAAATAAAGAAAAACTTTCCATAAAGTAATGAAGCTTGCTGATATGGAAAAGATTTTCGGTGCTACTATAGCGTGAGGTCTACCACACTATAGCGTGAGATCTACCTCCCGTTACTACTATAGCGTGAGGTCTACTGCTGAATTATTCGTCCCTCATAGATAAAACACATTTCATACATTTGTTTAAGCAATAAACACTTAATTTAAACATATCTTAGAAATAACCTAAATAGATAATTGGATTTCTAATTACATTAAAAAAAGGAATAAAGGTAAAAATAAACATGTTATCATATATTTCCATACATTTATTCTAGCGATACACCATTCGTACATTAAACATGTTATCATATATTTTCTTACATTTATTCTAGCGATACACTCTTCGTACATCAAACATGTTATCATATATTTCCATACATTTATTCTAGCGATATACTCTTCGTACATCAAACAGGTTATCATATGTTTCCATACCCTTTCGATGGCAACGTAACATAGGCTTGAATTCTCCTCCTCTGTTACGCTTTCTTTTTTCCTGCATGGCAGAACCACATTTACGGCATGGATCTGCTTCTTGAACTGTATCCAAGAGATTGTGCTCTCTTAAAAAGGCGAGTGCTGCTTCTTCTGTCAGAATGACTCTTCTATAAAACTCCTTCAGCAACATGTTTAGTACCCTCAATCGATGATATCTCTTTTAGGCCGAGGGAAAAACTGATTTAGGAATTGTTGTTGTAGATTACAGCCAACAGTTCTCGTTGGCACGGGCCATTGCCTTGATCGGCCAGTAGCGCGATTTAGGAGCTCCATTTGCTTCATTTTATATGGGAAGGTCCGGTTTTTGATAGATTTGGGCAGTTCACATGTTCGATGGTTAGGTGCGGGGCTCCGGGAAGCTTGGTCACGCGGTAGACCTCACCCTCCACCTGGGTAGGCGACGTATGGCGGTAGACCTCACACTATAGTAGCCCCAAATTTTCTGAGCAGTGGTGTCTGTATCGTCCTGGGTCCCTGCAATAAGTCTGATATTATGAACATTGTACACTTTTTGATTATCCGACTACACTGTTAAAAATTTGCCGTAAAAACGGTAAAAAATCTGGAATAAATGCTGCCAGGCATTAGCCGTTTTAAAAACGGATATATTAACGTAAAGGACTGATATTACGGCCACTAACCGGTAAAATATAATAACAAAGTATATTGTCAGACATTTGCCATTTTAAAATGAGATATATTGATATAAAAGAGTGATATTATGGTCACCAACCCTTAAAATATAATAATAAAGAATGGTAAAATTACGGTCGCATGTATTCTACTGAAATACAATATATTTTTACGGAGAATTTCCGATTATAATTACAGTTTTTTAACAGTGTAGAGTAAAATCTAAATGCTTAATTTGTCCTCCAAATATTTGTGAAATCTATTTCCATTCCCACATCAGATGAATTATCTAGGAACCATAAATTCCATATAATACCGGCATCCATAATAGATTCCCATTTCCCGTCTTGAGGATCTATGAGGATTCTCTAACTTCCCCCATCAAAAATTCAAAAATAAAATCATCGCATGCCTTCATAACATCAATGAAATATCTCTCTCTCTCTCTCTCTCTCTCTCTCTCTCTCTCTCTCTCTCTCTCTCTCTCTCTCTCTCTCTCTCTATTGTTATGTAACAGAATAACCATTTTATAATGGAATAAAGGTTTTTGACTTTGACTTTGACTTTGACTCTCTCACTAAGTATAAAGTGGTATAAAGATTCAATCCAATAACAGACGAAAGAAAGAATTGGCAAGTTAACTGATCATTAAGCCTGTTGGAACCTACTTACCATCCATTTCTACTGCAAGGAGCCTCAGCGTCCCGAGGAGCTTCAAGGGTTTTGTGCTCTCCTTAACGACCTATTTTCGTCCCCTTGGGGAATAGGAGAAAAGTACAAAGATGGAGGATATCTCTAAACAATCCTTCAGTACCGAGGGATGGATTAGCGAAAGGATAATCTCCCAGGAAATGGAAAAAAGGGTAAAAATGGGAGGAGCTGGGATAAAGACATTTGATATCATAGTCTTGTTTTGTATATGTCAAGGTTGGGTGTTCCACGCGCAGGCGCGTAGTCGCATACAATGACATATTAAGTACTTGAAATAATTTATTTTTATGTCCTACAAAATGGGAAAACTTTTTCACCATATATGATTAAGATCAAATGTCTCTCTCTCTCTCTCTCTCTCTCTCTCTCTCTCTCTCTCTCTCTCTCTCTCTCTCTCTCTCTATATATATATATATATATATATATATATACATATATATATATATATATATATATATATATATATATATATATATATATATATATATATAGTCAGACACTCGAGCTTTGGTATATATGATGAAATAAAGTTCTCATATATATATATATATATATATATATATATATATATACATATATATAATATATACTGTATATACACAGATATACTGTATATTCCAGTCAAGTTCATCTCTCCCTGTCCCTTGGCAGGGGAGAAAGAATAGTCATACTCTGGTGAGATGGGGTTGCATACGCATGCGTGTGCATATCTATAAATATTTACCCATCATTTAGAAAGGTCATGGACTTAGTATATACATATTCATGAACAAGGAAAATAACCATATGGTAATGACTTGAAATATTGAATCAGTATTAAAACAATTTTTTATTTACATTTCCAAATTTATTAATTTATTTATTTGTAATACGTTAGATTATATTTCAAATTATCGTTATGTGTTTATAGTAAAAAATATGTCTCTCAGATACAAATGTAAAGTAAAACGGAATGAGAAACCTCAAGTTTGTACCTTCCGGAAATACCAAAGCGATTGTCACATCTTTCCCATACCTGAGCGGTGGTACCCAAGGCCCTGGTGGTACCCTGTCCAGGGCCCTGGTAGGCCCTCCGTGCCCAGGTGCCAGTCCTACTAAGGCTGGCAAGGACACTTCAGAGAGAGAGAGAGAGAGAGAGAGAGAGAGAGAGAGAGAGATTTAGTTATGTTATTATCCTATTTGCGTGTTGTCAAATTATAGGTGAGAGAGAGAGAGAGAGAGAGAGAGAGAGAGAGAGAGAGAGAGAGAGAGAGAGAGAGAGAGAGAGAGAGAGAGAGAGAGCACAATAAATTCGATTACGTTTTAATATTCTCATCACTGTAACATCCAATCACCTATCAAATAAAGATCATATCAACAACAAAACACAAACAGCGTACATACGACGTAACCCTAAACACCAAAAAAGAAAAAAGAAAAAAAAATCTCATTCATATATAAGGTCTGGAATGCTCAGGATCTGATTCAGCGGAAATTCTTGAGCATCAGTAAATCTTCAGCTTCTTTTCTTCTCCCTTCGGATCCCTAAGCCCATTTCTACAAACCAAGGGCATGTTGTTGTTATTGTTTTATGTCGTTTTAAAAAGAATATATTTTTTTCAATTATTTGGGTTTGATAGGATTGTTCGTTTTAGTTATTTGTCTGTCTTTGATTACGTTGAATTGTTAGTTTGAGTTATTTTTCTATCTTTGATTATGTGGAATTGTTCGTTTGAGTTATTTTTCTATTCTTGATTACGTAGAACTGTTTGTTCGAGTTATTTTTCTGTTCTTGATTACGTAGAACTGTTGGTTTGAACTATTTTTCTGTTCTCGATTACGTAGAATTATTTTTTCGAGTTATTTTTCTGTTCTTGATTACGTAGAACTGTTGGTTTGAACTATTTTTCTGTTCTCGATTACGTAGAATTATTTTTTCGAGTTATTTTTCTGTTCTTGATTACGTAGAACTGTTTGTTTGAACCATTTTTCTGTTTTCGATTACGTAGAATTATTTTTTTTCGAGTTATTTTTCTGTTTCGATTATGTAGAATTGTTCGTTTGGGTTATTTCTCTGTCTTTGATTACGTAGAATTGTTCGTTTGAGTTATTTTTCTGTCTTTGACTACATAGATTTTGAGTTATTTTCACACACACTCACTCACTCACACAAACACACAAGCAACGTGTAAACCATAACCTTCTTCCAATTTTGTTGGCGGAGGTATTTATTAATGTTATTTTCTAAGCTTCAGCAGTATATTAAATAAAAAAAGATAGAGGTTTTTTAGATTTAACCCTTGGAAAAGGAAGTAAACAAAATACGTGTTGGCTATATTAGTTTTAATGTCAATTAATTAGTCAAGGCAAAATATAATCGATATTGTTCTAGATTTAGGTGTACACAATATAATATCATGGTTATTTGGCAATATACAAAATATATTTAGCTTTGAGAATAGAATTATTAAGTATACAGATTCCTTATTAAGATTATTTAGGAACTATTACCTCCGCCAACGAATTTGGAAGGAGGTTATGTTTTCGTCCATGTTTGAGTGCGAGTTTGTTTATGAACAGCTTCCTGGCCACAATTTTACTATTAGAGACATGAATATTGCACGGATTAACTTTTATGTAGAAAAGCTGGAAATGATTAAATTTTGGAAGGTCAAGGTAAAGTTTGGACATCGTTGTCACAGAGACTTCAAATTTGGTTCATATTTGATTGTATGAAAATCCCCGCCAATTAATACATGTTAAGATCAAAGAAGGTCAAGGTAGAGTAAGCTGCCGCAGCGGAGGTCTGCCCTCTACTGAGTCTCCCTCTAGTTTAGGAATTCTTTAGCTTTGGAAGTATAAAATTTAAATAAACCCAATGTTCATAAGGGTTATTTTAGCCTTATGAAGACAGTTAACTTTAGATGTGCTAGAATTATGTACAGTAACTCAAAACTAAAAAAAAAAAACTGTTTATTAAGAGAAAAGTATCTTAATAGTTTTTGAAAATACAATAATAAAATTAAGTCCTCTATCACTGTATCCAATTGGTAAAACGATAAAAACTCGTATAAAAACTCAATAATAAAAACAAAAAATACATTAAAAAACGATATCTTTGACAATATGGTAATCAAATAGAATGCATTATCCCCGGTTCTATTTACAAAAAAAAAGAACACACAATGAAAATAATAATATAAAGATTCAATAATGAAATAGAAAAAAAATAATTTATTGATATATATATTTTCTTCGACAATAAAACACTCAGAGTGATGTCCCAGATTGCTGAATCTATTTGATAAAACAATAAAAACCTATTATAATAACTCAATGATAAGATGAAAAACAATTTATTAATAAAAGTTTTTTAGTTAACAAATAAATAAAGTCCAAGAACACTGGGTCTATTTGGTAAGAAATAAAAAACCTATTATAATAACTCAATAATAAGATAAGAAACAATTTATTCATATAGTTTTTTGTATAATACAACAATTAGATAGTGTAAGAACACTTGGTTTATTTGGTAAAACGATAAAAAACCTATTATAATAACTCAATGATAAGATATAAAAAACAATTTATTAATATAGTTTTTTTTATAAATATAACAAATAAAGTTCAAGAACACTATGTCTATATGGTAAAACAATAAAAAACTAATCATAATAACTCAATGATAAGATTGAAAAAAATGATTAATATAGTTTTTGTTTTTTTTTAAATATAACAAGTAAAGTCCAAGAACACCAGGTCCATTTGGTAAAACATTAAAAAAAAATGAGACAGTCTCAAGGTTAATGGCACAAATAAGTTGTTTACTACTCCATTACTATCCACCCGTAGTATTCACAAACAAAATCTGTTCTAATCCGACGAAGATTTTCGACGAAATCTGAAGAAGCGGCTATAAGCTGTTCAGGATCCAGAGAAGATCCTGAGGCTGTTGTAAATTTCTTATCTTTTCGCACAAGTTGTCTAAAATCCTATGCAGAATAAGGAGTGGGTCATCAACTAGATTCTAGAGTCTGGTTGGCTTTTACTTTAAGAATTGAATGATAAAAATGATGATGACAACAACAACAATGATAATAACAATAATTGTTTCATAACATTTTGTAACTTCTGTTTTGTGTTCGTTTCGAAGGTATTGTTGCTCAAACTACTACTACTACTATGATGATAATAATCATAATAATGGTAATGGTAGTAATAGTAATAAATTCTAGTCTTTTTGAATCGTTAAGAATGAATATATATAAAGATGATGATAATGATTATAATAATATTGATAAAAATGACGATAACTATAGTCAAAATTATATTTTTCAACATTCTGGATTCTATTCCTTTCTTTATATTTTCTGACTTCTGTTTTGTTTTAGGTTACAATGTAGTGTTGTTATAACAACAACAACAACAACAAAAACAACAACAACAAAGACAACAACAACAACAATAATAATAATAATAATAATAATAATAATAATAATAATAATATCAGCACTCTAGGGCTCATAGCCATAAGAAAATACTATAGCCATCCTTTAAATTCCAGCTAATTTTGAAAAGAAACAACTAAACCAGCAGTCAAATAAAAAGGGTTAAATTTTCCCCATTCCAATCCTAATCAGGGCACCGGGACATCCTATTCAGATACGAATCATCCACCAATAATCAAGTAGGTGTGACCTAAATTCACCCTGTCGTTGGTCCGTATGACCCCCGGGGTCAAAGCTTATCCCTGATATACAAATTGCTGGACGGATCAATTGACTTGACCTGTCAGCCTGTCAGAGCCCAGCGCCGGGATCTCTGGAAGTCCATAAGCCACGCGCTCAACACCTCTCGTTTTCTGGGGCTTATCTGATCAACGGGGTTTTTCTTACTACGGAGAGGAAATTGCCAGCCTTCGGTTCCTAAGCCTTTTTTAAGCCTTGGGCCTTTAGCCTTTATAGGCTTCAAAGTCCTTAGACTTGGTGGTCCTTGTACTGGAGTCTGGACTCTTGAGCTCTTAGAGAAGGTGCTTTTGCCGTTTCTGACTGTAGTCGTCTGTGCTGCACTGGAAGTGTGATATATGAATTGTATTGATTGGATAAGTATAGATATATATCACATATTTCTACGTTTGAAAGAAATTACAAACATACACACATATATATATGTATATACACTACACACACACACACACACACACACACACACACACACACATATATATATATATATATATATATATATATATATATATATATATATATATATGCACACATACACAATATATATATATATATATGGAATGGCATTTTTGCTTCTAGAAAGCTTGAGATTTAGTGAAAAAGTGAAGGAAGGTAGATACTTCAACATTTGGACAATTTGTTTACTAAGCTTACGGGAGCAACACTTCTCATCTTTGGAGCTAAAAAATTAACATTAAACATAGATCAATAGACGTAATTACGTTAAATCAATGAAATTCAGTTAAATAGGCCTATTTAACTGAATTTCATTGATTTAACGTAATTACATCTATTGATCTATGTTTTATGTTAATTTCTTAGCTCCAATGATGAGAAGTGTTGCTCCCGAAAGCTTAGTAAATAAATTGTCCAAATGCTGAAGTATCTACCTTCCTTCACATTTCTACTATATATATATATATATATATATATATATATATATATATATATATATATATATATATATATATATATATATATATATATGTGTGTGTGTGTGTGTGTGTGGTTGTATGTATATGTATATATATACATACTGTATATATATATACATAATATATACATATTTTATATATATATATATATATATATATATATATATATATATATGCATTTATATATATATATATATATATATATACTGTATATATATATATATATATATATATATATATATATATATATATATATATATATGCACACACACTCCCTAAACGTTTTCACAGGAAACAAAGCGATTAGATAGGCCAACCATATATCATTTTCATATCCGGTGTCACAGAACACCACTGTATATAAGACAACTGAACTATTTGTTGTGCGCAGAGCAATTACTTTTCGTTAACCTTCAAAAGCGTATAACCACAAATTTGTATTAAGGACAATTCCAATTCCATTTTGACATTGTTGATCTAAATGCTATTATAATATCAACTTTTGATTTTTATATTATCAAGGTTTATTTAGGTTCTTACTAAACTCTAAGCGAAGTTTACTTCTTATATCGTTTATATATTTCTTATTTCCTTTCCTCACATGCTTATTTTCCCTGTTGGAGCCATTGGGCTTATAGCATCTTACTTTTACAATTAGGTTTGTAGCTAAGTTAGTAATAATAATAATAATAAAATTTTTATCTATGAAAAGGTAGGTGTCTTTTAAGGCTTTCTGAGTTGATGCACTCCTCAGGAGAGATTAGTTCACCAAACTTTCAACTGGGCTCCACAAAGCACTAAAAGAGTTAGAAGACCCATGCCTATATGGCTGAGGACTATGAAGCGTGAAGTAGGATATTATATTACTGAACTTTTAACTAGGCTCTACAAGGCACTAGAAGAGTTGGAAGCCCCAGGTCTATATGGCTAGGGCCAATGAAGCGTGAAGTAGGAGACAAGTTCACAAAACTTTCAAGTGGGCTCCAGAGGGCACTAGAAGAGTTGGAAGACCAAGGCCTATATGGCTGAGGACTATGAGGCGTGAAGTAGGATATTAGTTCACTAAACTTTCAACTGGGGTCCAGAGAGAACTAGAAGAGTTGGAAGACCAAGGCCTATATGGCAGAAGAGGACTATCAAGCATGAAGTAGGATATTAGTTCACTAAACTTTCAACAGGGCTCCACAAGGCACCAGAAGAATCGGAAGACCCAGGCTTACATGGCTGAGGACTATAAGGCATGAAGTAGGACATAAGTTCATCAAACTTTCGACTGGGCTCCACAAGGCACTAGAAGAGTAGAAAGACCCAAGCCTACATGGCTGAGGACTATGAAGTGTGAAGTGGGAGATTAGTTCACTGAACTTTCAACTGGGCTTCAGAAGGCACTAGAAGAGTTGGAAGCCCCATTCCTACATGGCTGAGGACTATGGAAGGTGAAGTAGGAGATTAGTTCACCAAACTTTCAACTGGGCTCCAGAAGGCCCTAGAGGAGTTGAAAGACCAAGGCCTACATGGCTGAGTACTATGAAGCACGAAGTGCGAGATTAGTTTACTAAACTTCCAGCTAGGCTCTGTAATGCACTAGAAGAGTTGGAACTCCCAGGCCTACATGGCTGAGGACTATGAAGTGTGAAATGGGAGATTAGTTCACCAAACTTTCAACTGGGCTCCAGAGAGAAATAGAAGAGTTGGAAGACCCAGGGCTACATGGCTGAGGATTAAGAAGCGTGAAGTAGGAGATTAGTTCACTAAACTTTCAACTGGACTCCAGAGGGCTCTAGAAGAGTTAGAAGATCCAGACCTACAAGGCTGAAGACTATGAAGCGTGGAGTGGGAGATTTGTTCACTAAACTTTCAACTGGGCTCCACAAGGCACTAAAAGAGTTGGATGGCCCAGGGTACATGGCTGAGGACTATGAAGCGTGAAGTAGGAGATTAGTTCACTAAACTTTCAACTGGGCTCAAGAGGGCTCTAGAAGTGTTGGAAGACCCAGACCTGCATGACTGAGGACTATGAAGCGGAAACTAGGAGATTAGTTCACCAAACTTTCAACTAGGCTACACTAGGCACTAGAAGAGTTGGAAGACACAGGCCTACTTGGCTGAGGACTATGAAGTGTGAAGTGGGGGATTAGTTCACCAAACGTTCAACTGGGCTCCACAAGGCACTAGATGAGTCGGAAGGCCCAGACGCACATGGCTGAGCACTATGAAGCGTGAAGTTGGAAATTAGTTCACCAAACTTTCAACTGGGCTCTAGAGGGCTCTAAAAGTGTTGGAATAACCACGCGTACATGGCTGAGACTATGGAGCGTTAAGTGGGAGATTAGTTCACCAAACGTTCAACTGGGCTCCACAGAGCACTAGAAAAGTGGGAAGACCCAAACTTACATGGCTGAGGACTATGAACCATGTAGGGGGAGATTAGTTCACCAAACTTGCAACTTGCTCCACAAGATCTAGAAGAGTTGAAAGATACAGGCCTAAATGGCTGAGGACTATGAAGCATGAGGTGGGAGATTAGTTCAACAGGCTTTCAACTGGGCTCCAGAAGGCTCTAGAAGAGTTGAACTCTTGTGGCCCACATGCCTGAGGACTATGAAGCGTAAAATGAGAGGTTAGTTCACTAAACTTTCAACTCGGCACCACACGGCACTAGAAGAGTTGGAAGACCCAAGAGTATATGGCTGAGGACTATGAAGCATGAAGTGGGAGATAAGTTTACCAAACTTTCAACTGGGCTCCAGAGGGCTCTAAATGAGTTGGAAACCCCAGGACTACTTGGTTGAGGACTATGAAGAGTGAAGTAGGAGATTAGTTCACTAAACTTTCAACTGGGCTCTATAAGGTACTAGAAGAGTTGGAAGGCCTAGGCCTACAGGGCTGAGGAACATGAAACGGGAATTAGGAGATTAGTTCACCAAACTTTCAACTAGGCTATACAAGGCACTAGAAGAGTTGGAAGACCCAGGCCTACATGGCTGAGGACTATAAAGCATGAAGTGAGAGATTAGTTCACCAAACTTTCAATTGGGTTCCAGAGGGCTATAGAAGAGTTGGAAGACCCAGGTCTACATGGCTGAGGACTATGAAGCTTGAAGAGGGAGATTAATTCACTAAACTTTCAACTGGTCTCCACAAGGCACTAAAAGAGTTTGAAGACCCAGCCCTACGTAACTGAGGACTATGAAGCATGAAGTGTGCTATTAGTTCACCAAACTTAGGGCTCCACAAGACACTACAAGACTTTAAAGACCCAGGCATACGTGGATGAGGACTATGTAGCGTGAAGTGGGAGATTAGTTTACCAAACGATCAGCTGGGCTCCACAAAGCACTAGAAAAGTTGGAAGACCGAGGCCTACTTGACTGAGGACTATGAAGCGTGAAGTGGGAGATTAGTTCACCAAGCTTTCAACTGGCTCCACAAGGCACTAGAAGAATTGGAAGACCCAGACCTAAATGGCTGAGGACTATGAAGGGTGAAGTGGGAGATTAGTTCACCAAACGGTCAACTGGACTCCACAAGGCACTAGAAGAGTTGGAAGACCAAGGCCTACGTAGCTGAGGACTATGAAGCGTGAAGTGGGAGATTAGTTCACCAAACCGTGAAGTGGGAGATTGGTTCTCTAAACTTTCAACTGTGCTGTACAAGGCACTAGAAGAATTAGAAGACCCAGACCTATATAGTTGAGGACAATGTAGCGTAAAGTAGGAGATTAGTTCCCTAAACTTTTAACTATGCTCTACACGGCACTAAAAGAGTTAGAAGACCCAGATGTACATAGCTGAGGACTATGAAGCGTGAAGTAGATTAGTTCACCAAACTTTCAACTGTGCTCTACAAGGCACTATAAGAGTTAAAACTCCAAGATCTACATAGCTGAGGACTATAAAGCGTGAAGTAGGAGATTAGTTCTCTAAACTTTCAACTGTGCTGTACAAGGTACTAGAAGAGTTAGAAGACCCAATCTACATAGCCGAGGACTATGAAGCGTGAAGTAGATTAGTTCACCAAACTTTCAACTATGCTCTACAAGGCACTATAAGAGTTAAAAGTCCAAGATCTACATAGCTGAGGACTATAAAGCGTGAAATAGGAGATTAGTTCTCTAAACTTTCAACTGTGCTGTACAAGGTACTAGAAGAGTTAGAAGACCCAATCTACATAGCTGAGGACTATGAAGCGTGAAGTAGATTTGTTCACCAAACTTTCAACTGTGCTGTACAAGGCACTATAAGAGTTAGAAGTCCAATTTCTAAATAGCTGAGGACTATAAAGCGTGAAGTAGGAGATTAGTTTTCTAAACTTTCAACTGTGCTCTACAAGGCACTAGAAGAGTTAGAAGACCCAGATGTACATAGCTGATGACTATGAAGCGTGAAGTAGATTAGTTCACCAAACTTTCAGCTGTGCTCTACAAGGCACTATAAGAGTTAGAAGTCCAAGATCTACAGTACATAACTGAGGACTATAAAGCGTGAAGTAGGAGATTAGTTCTCTAAACTTTCAACTGCCCTCTACAAGGCATTAGAAGAGTTAGAAGACCCAGATCTACATAGCTGAGGACCATGGATGAATGGATAAATATTGATTTAAAAGCTCTAGATGGAGACGACTGGCGAGATCTAACTGAGGCCCTTTGCGTCAATAGACGTAGGATGCTGCTGATGATGATGATGATGAGTTGATGAATTAGAAACGTTTTGTTGTGTTGAAAATGGTCGATTCGGAAAGAACTCGCTCTTTCGATAGACTCAATATCGACTTTCAACTTTATAATATTCTCTGTCGAGGTTAAAACAACCTTAACTAGACTAAATCGCCATTGTTAAATGCTGATGCTGTTCTCAAAATAGCTTATATTGTTCATTACCTCACCTCTCTTTTAGTTTATTTCCTTATTTCCTTTCCGTACTGGGCTATTTTTCCCTCTTGGAACCTTTGGGCTTAATAGCCTCCTGCTTTTACAATTAGGGTTGTTGCTTAGCAAGTAATAATAATAATAATAATAATAATAATAATAATAATAATAATAATAATAATAATCTAGAAGTTTTATTCCGGCTGTGACCAGATCGTGGAATAATCTTCCCAATAAGGAAGTTGAATCGTTGGAACTTCAATGGTTCAAACGTGCTCAAAATTTTTTTTTTCTTAATTCGAACAGGCTGACATAAGTCTCTCTTCATAGTCAATATACGACTAATCAATTTTAACGTCGTTACCGATCTTAAGATGTATATTCATTATTCATTCTTTCTTTCACAGTTTATTTATTTCCTCATTTCATCTCGCCACTGGTCTATTTTTCAGTTGGAGCACTTGGGCTTATAGCACCCTGATTTTCCAACTAGGGATCTAACTCATAAAAAGAGAATAATAATAATAATAATAATAATAATAATAATTGGTGCAAATAAATCCAAGAAATTCTATTTCCTATAGTTGTAACTACAACATACATTGCTAATTATATGATGCCCTTCCCAATTTATTAGCTCATTAATACACTTTTAACACATTTTTTTTTTCAAAACCGTAAAAGAAATTAATCCAAATGGCATTATTTTTCTAGATAATAATATTCTCCATTAGATATAAACTTCTGAACAATATACTCAAAACTTCCAAAAGAAAATAAATATAATTTTTTCCGTTTTTTTCATGAGCTTTGTCGGCATCGTCAGATTCGTAACAGCTATAAATATACCCATACCCTTTTAAGCTCAAAAGTCTAACGGGTACTAAGAGCGATATTCATAGCTATAAAAAGAAAAGAAAAAAGCATATGCAGCTGAAGGCAAAGAAAGACAGATCTCCTTTTCAAAATTCACCGTGAGAGTCTTAAACCACTACAAAGGTAAATGCTATCTACACCAGACGATTGAGGCGACCATGGAAGAGAGATTGGTTTTGGCATAGAGCATGCGCAGTAAAAACATAGGAAGTCATCTGGTCAGTACTTGAGATCAAGGTGAATCTTGCCTTTAAACAAGTATTTCATTTACGAAAAGCTTTATGATTACGAATACTATCATGCAAGAGATGAAGGCTTCTTAAGAGAGAGAGAGAGAGAGAGAGAGAGAGAGAGAGAGAGAGAGAGAGAGAGAGAGAGAGAGAGAATATATTACCCCATATACCGTGTCACTCACATCAAAGGCTCCGTGCATTCTATGCTTTTAGCTTTTGTTCAAAGCAACGGTCTTGGGCTGACCGCAAGTCTTTCTGAAGGGGGGGGGGGGGGGGGGGGGGAAGCGCGAGTGTATGATGTTGGGGCAGGGGTAGTGGTCCTTGCAGGGGGGAGGGGTGTCAAAAGGAAACTTCGTCCTCCTATGCACTTCCTGGTTCCTCCTCGAAGCCGAAAAGCAACCGCTTGGCTAAGGCGGTTCCTTTCGGTTAGTCTCTGGACTGTTAAATCCAAGACCTACTGAAAGAGTAGGGCTTTGGTAATATAAGAAATCGTTCTTCAGACGAATTCACATTTATAAATAAAATCTAAATCATTCTTCAAACTTTTATAATTTATATATGAAAGATCTCTTTTATTGTTGTTACTGTTCTTAAAATGTTTTATTTTTATTGTTTATTACTTCTCTTGTAGTTTATTTATTGCCTAGTTTCCTTGCCTCACTGGGCTATATTTCCCCGTTGAAGCCCTTGGAATTATAGTATCTGGCTTTTCCAACTATGGTTATAGCTTAGCAAATAATAATAATAATAATAATAATAATAATAATGATAATAATAATAATAATAATAATAATGTAAGTATATTGGATTATAAATTGTTTATTTATAAGGTATATTTTTATTGAATGAATATCTACGAGACCTATAATTATATATGAAATCAAATATCTGAGAAATTGAAGACCAAGATAGCAATTTTTGAAAATTTTGAATTGCTAAGTTATCGTCCTTCGAGTAACTAAAAACAATTATGACAAAAACTTAGTTTCCAAGAAATTGGCATCCAGGAGACCAAAAGTATATGCAAAATAAAATTTGAAGAGTGAACTCTGTAGTATTTCAGTGTTGCTGTAATCTTTATTATATCTATCTTAAATATCACCCCCAATATTATATGGAAATTTGTGAGGTTCTATTTGGAAAGAATAATACCTTTTAAAAATAGTCAGGCCTTTTCCATCATGAGGCTCAATACTACACAGTATTCTAGAAGTTTTATTCCAGCTGTGACCAAATTATGGAAGGATCTTCCTAATCGGGTAGTTGAATCAGTAGGACTTATAAAGTTCAAACTTGCAGCAAATGTTTTTTCATCTTAAACAGGCTGATATTAGTCTTTTTATAGTCTATATATGAATTATCTGTTTTAATGTTGTTAATGTTTTTTAAGATATTTTATTTTAATTTTTCACTTTTTCTTATATAGTTTATTTCCTCATTTCCTTTCCTCACTGGGCTATTTTTCCCTGTTGGAGACCTTGGGCTTATAGCATTTTTCTTTTCCAACTAGGGTTGTAGCTTAGCTAGTAATAATAAAAATACTATTTTGTAATTTTGTAATGCATAGGACAGTTGAGAATGGTGGAGAGGGATTGGACTGGAGTGGTAACAGAAAATTAGTGGACCTAGAGTATGCTAATGACGCAGTCCTTATTGGCAAAACACTACAAGACTTGCAAAGTTTGCTTACCAGAATGCATGAAATATCACACGAGGTTGGGCTCAAGATAAATAGGACAGAGGTGATGAGAACGGAATATGCGATGGAAGATGAGATATCATTGAAAGGAAAAAGGATTGATGAGGTAGAATCATTTAAAAATTTAGGAACTATGATCTCTAATACAGTGTCTTTAGAATTGGAGTTCTACTTGAAAAAATATTCGCTGGGCGTGTGAACTTCTAAAGTTTCCCCTATTTAACTACCAGATTAGGAAGACCATTCCACATTCGGGTCACGGTTGGAATAAAGCTTCTAGAATATTATTGTTAATATCAGTATTATTAGCTAAGCTGCAACCCTAGTTGAAAAGGTAGGATGCTATAAACCCAAAGGCTCCAACAGGGAAAATAGCCCAGTGAGAAAGGAATAAATGAACTATATGAAGAGTAATGAACAAATGAAATGAAATTTTTTTAAGGAAAGTAACAACATTAAAGCAAATCTTTGAAATGTAAACTATAAGAAGATTCTTAAGTTAGGCTGTTCATCATAAAAACACTTGCTGCAAGTTTGAACTGTTGTTGAAGTTCTACCGATTCAACTACCCGATTTGGAAGATCATTCCACGATCTAGTCACAGCTGGAATAAAACTTCCAGAATACTGTGCACTATTGAGCTTTATGATGGAGAATTAGAATTAACTGCATACCTAGTGTTACGAACAAGATGGTGCTCTCCGGGAAGATCTGCATGCAAAGGATGGTCAGAATTATAAAAAAATCTTATGCAACATGCATAATGAACTAATTGAACGACAGTACCAAATTTTAATATCAAGATCAGTGATAAGAAATTTAATAGACCGTAAGTTCTTGGCCAACAAATTAAGATGAGATTCAGGAGCTCAAGACCAGACAGAACAATAATCAAAACAAGATAGAATGAAAGAAATAAAACACTTCTTCACAATAGATTGATCACCGAAAATCTTGCAATACTTTATGTAGTATTGAATCTTATGATACAGAAGACCTTTTCAGGAATCTAATGTCATAACATTTCTAGTGACGTCATAATGTTTTAGTGATGTCACGTCATTTTAGTGACTTCATGATATTTATATAACGTTATGAATAAAATGCTCTAGAATTGCGATCCTGATCTGCTAAAAAATATAGCTTAGCTGCTTAAAAGGAAAATACTGCTCACAGTGGGCCTTACGAGTCTCACTGTAGATAGGATGGTTTATTTAGATTAAGTCTGAGTTTCAGGGAATACTAAGTCTGGTGTGAACCTTTGGATTCATCCAATTCTAAACCATCTCAGATTCATATACCATTGCCTTGTAACTCGAATTTATCTCTCTCTCTCTCTCTCTCTCTCTCTCTCTCTCTCTCTCTCTCTCTCTCTCTCTCTCTCTCTCTCTCCTAAGTGCAGCCTATTTGCCTGTCAGTATCCAATAGAAGGGTTTATATTTTTCTAAGAAAGTTAGGATTGCAAATTGAAATAATAATATTAATAATAATTATGATAATAATAATAATAATAATAATAATAATAATAATAATAATAATAATACTAATATTTTCATATATATACATATATGTATACACACACACACACACACACACACACACACATATATATATATATATATATATATATATATATATATATATATATATATATATAAAAACCAGTCACAACAAAACTCTGAGATTTCACTAAACACTTAAAACAATACACTGAGAGGCGTGTGAGAGAGAGGGGCGGGGGGGGGGGGGGAGATGACTATATCTTAAGGCTGGAATTCTGTATCTGATCTATGCATCCCTGGGGTCGCTATATATATATGAAACTTAGCTATCTCCATAAAATTTTTATATAAATTTGGAATCGTGGGGGGGGGGGGGGGGCTGGTGTTGGCCTAAGGGCGTCAGAGTTATCAACTATCATGTATCCAACAGTAAAACCAACCCCGTTGATGGCAACTCTCTCAGCCAACAACGCCCACCCACCGTTCTTAGAAATAAAAAAAGATACAACCTAACACTAGGATTTTAAAGAATCTTTCAAAACACGTGGCCAAATATAAGAATTGAGTATTTTCTCTCAAACATGACGCAATAACTCACAAAAATATAAAAAACATTTGCATCAGCCCTGGTTCCTAACTCGTATGGTCACATAACACTCTCAAACAGAATACGTAAGACTTTGTAACAAAAATATGTGGAATAAAAAGTTAATTCTTAAAAATAGCATAAATGTACTTATACTGACTTGAATGAAAAATACAATGAAATTAACGATGTAAGTCTTACGTAATTTACATGCAAAACTTACATTTACATGAGAGGAACTCATCTTACAGGCTGGCTATTCACCTCTTCAATCCACAAATGAAGACATAAATAAAATTATGAATAAACTACTACATTTACTCTACACTATTATTATTATTATTATTATTATTATTATTAAATGCTAAGCTACAACCCTAGTTGGAAAAGCAGGATGCTATAAGCCCAGGGGCTCCAACAGGGAAAAAGGCCCAGTGAGGAAAGGAAACAGGGAAAAATAAAATATTCTAAGAACAGCAAAAACATTGAAATAAATATTTCCTATATAAACTATAAAAACTTTAACAAAACAAGAGGAAGAGAAACTAGATAGAACAGTGTGCCCGAGTGTACCCTCAAGCAAGAGAACTCTAACCCAAGACAGTGGAAGACCATGGTACAGAGGCTATGGCACTACCCAAGACTAGAGAACAATGGTTTGATTTTGGAGTGTCCTTCTCCCAGAAGAGCTGCTTACCATAGCGCTAAAGAGCCTCTTCTACCCTTACCAAGAGGAAAGTGGCCACTGAACAATTACAGTTTAGTAGTTAACCCCTTGAGAGAAGAAGAATTGTTTGGTAATCTTAGTGTTGTCAGGTGTATGAGGACAGAGGAGAATCTGTATAGAATAGGCCAGACTATTCGGTGTCTGTGTAGGCAAAGGGAAAGAACCGTAACCAGAGAGAAAGATCCAATGTAATACTCTCTGGCTAGTCAAAGGACCCCATAACTCTCTAGTGGTAGTATCTTAATGGGCGGCTGGTGCCCTGGCCAACCTACTTCCCATTCGTAAGTATATATATATATATATATATATATATATATATGTTTATATATATATATACATATATATATATATATATATATATATATATATATATATATATATATATATATATATATATATTAGCTATTCACAGATAAATATACATACTAGTTAGTTTCATGCAAATATATTAATTAGCTATTTGAAACTGCTATTTAACTACTATTGCAAATTTCAATATTATGACTGGTGATTGCCAGACTGGGGTTTGAGTCCCGCTAAAACTCTTTAGTTCCTTAGGTCGCTGCAACCTCACCATCCTTGTGAGCTAAGGATGTGGGATTTGGAGGAGCCTATACTGTAGGTCCATCTGCTGAGTCATCAGAAGCCATTGACTGGCTATCCTTGGTCCTAGTTTGGATGGAGAGTGGGCTTTGGCGCTGATCTTATGTATATATGGTCAGTCTCTAGGACATTGTCCTGCGTGATAGGGCAATGTTACTGTCTCTTGCCTCTGCCACTCATGAGTGGCCTTTAAACCTTCAAAACTGATGGAATAACGGGAAAAATTAGAACGGCATCTTGTCGCTCAGAGAAACTCCCCTAAATCAATTATTCCTCGTAAACTAGGTCAAGCTCTTTCGTAACCTCTGGTGACCCGGTCGACAGATGTATAACTAGTTACCGTCATTTTCCCCCTCTGAGGTAATTATTCCAATTACGCTTTAAAGGGAAGTTTCAATTTCTGGTAGTTATTGGTCCTGTCTTCGCCCTTCAGAACAGGAGAGAACAGACCAGCCCCTACTTAGAGTTGGCCTGAGTTGTAAAAATTAGTGATGTTTCTCGCAAGTTTATGGAGAGAACAGACCAGCTCCTAGGTAGAGTTGGCCTTAGTTGTAAGAATTAGTGATGTTTCTCTCTAGTTTAAGGAGAGAACAGACCAGCCCCTACTTAGAGTTGGCCTTAGTTGTAAGAATTAGTGATGTTTCTCTCTAGTTTAAGGAGAGAACAGACCAGCCCCTACTGAAAGTTGGCGAGAGTTGTGAAAATAGCGTTGTTTCTCGCCAATTTAAGATATATGGTAAACATCCTTTAATTCATATGATATAAAGGCTAAATTAAAAGATAATAACCATTTATTGACAAGATATAATTTCCCACAGTCCAAATATACATGCCACACATTTTCAAAAAGTTACAGCACCTTCGAGTGGCCTTAGTTGTAAAAATCTAAATACTTTGATGAAATGTTGATTCTCTTTAGTTAAAGATATATGGTAAACATCTTCTAATTTAAATGATCTAGAGGCTAATTCAAATGATTATTAACTATCTCCACTATACAATAA
>NC_090743.1:42588564-42591064 GCF_036898095.1 Palaemon carinicauda
ATATATATATATATAGCTAGATACACAACTAGATAGATAGAAAGATATATAGCTATAAAACCGAAAGATAGATAGATAATTATTTACTCAATCTAAACACTCAACCCTTTCTAAGACAGATTGGAAAATTCTCCCCAAACCTAGCCTGTACTTGTCAATCACTAACACCCTAGTTCGTCTGTATACTGAGAGTGCCCCTTATTAACCGGCCCTAGACTCCCGTGACCAGTCTGACCCTCATAAATTATTATTTATTTATGTAAAGTAATAATTAAGAGTTTTTTTTCCTCACTTCTAGAGCCTTGTTTTCGACCTACTGAGATGATGGGTCCAGATTTTTTCTTCTCTATTGAGATAGGTGGTCGCTTTACTCTGATGGGCTTTTTAAATAGATAGATAGATAGATAAAGAGTTCTGTTTATTTGTTCCATAAATAGTATACAAGGCACGAGTAAAAGACGTAGCAACACTTAATACATAAGTAAAAAAGTGTAGATACACTTAAGACATAAGTGAAAATTCTTAGGTATGCTTAAAACATAAGTAAAAATGTGTAGCTACACTTAAAACATAAGTAAAAATGTAGGTACACTTAAGGCATGAGTAAAAAATGTGTAGATATACTTAAAACATGAGTAAAAATGTGTAGGTACACTTAAAACATAAGTAAAAAATTTAGGTACACTTAAGGCATAAGTAAAAATATGTAGGTACACTTAAAACATAAGTAAAAAGTTTTGGTATACTAAAGACACGAGTAAAAAGTGTACAGTAGTTACACTGAAGACATAAGTAAATATATTGTAGGTACACTTATGTCAGACTTTGTACAAAACATATATAACCGTCCATAATTATTTACAACAGGATATATATATATATATATATATATATATATATATATATATATATATATATATATATATATATATATATATGTATGTATGTATACATTCACCACATAATATAGCACAAAATCATGTATAATTTCAACTAAACGTCAGAGTAGAAATTAATATCATATTACAGACAAATCTGATGGATTAATGCCACTAAATGTCTCAGTAAAGCATACAAAATCATCATCATCATCATCATCTCCTCCTCATACGCCTATTGGCGCAAAGGGCATCGGTTAGATTTCGCCAGTCATCTCTATCTTGAGGTTTTAGATAAATATTTCTCCATTCGTCATCTCCTACTCCACGCTTCATAGTCCTCAGCCATGTAGACCCTAGTCTTCCAACTCTTCTACTGCCTTGTGGTTTCCATTTGAAAGTTTGGTGAACTAATCTCTCTTGGGGAGTGCGAGAGAGCATGCTCAAACCATCTCCATCTACCCCCCATCATGATCTCATCAACTTATGGCATTTTAGTAATATCTCTTAGAGTTTCATATCTAATCATTTCCTGCCATTGGCCAATATTTTGTTCAGGGCAGTAAAAAACTGTTATTGCTGAGCCTCTTCTCCTTTAGAGCAGTGATGCTAATAGATTCTTCAGTATTTTCACCAAAATAATGTTTTGAATATTTCAGTTTCGTTTATAATTATAACGCAGATATTAAGGTCTAGTTGGGTGGGACACTTTAGACCATTATACATACATACGTATTCATATAAGCCATCTATTATACTTCTATTATCTGGAGTCTTTTGCTATGTCAATGGAACTTCAGTTTCCCCGGCCGACCAAAATCTATTATTTTTGAGTTGATTCCCCCTTGGGTCTCTCATCCCAAGGTAGAGAGAACCCAGATATTAGGAGGAATATAATATATGGCTTATATGAATATGAAAAACACGTCTAAATGTACAAATTTTGTCATACATACGTATATGTATCTATTACATACACATGAATCTATATCACAGATAATAGCTCCCAAATATGCGTTCACAAGTATGTATATAAAGTTCCCACTTAGCATCAGAAGGACATAATGATACAAAGGCTTTAGAAAATTCGACATTTTCTTTTCTTGAAATGATATATCACGGATTTGAGGATCAGCATAAATATTCAAAGGATTTATACAATAAATAAATGCTATAGGTCCTGCTGAAAGTATGGCTTTTTTGTATATGCCAATGATCAGGAAAACAGCCCTTAAAGTAAAGTAAAGTAAAGCATCCTTCTTACGTGATTGAGATAAATTGAACTGTTTCAAAGCTAACTAGGTCCCGAAGGGAACTCACCATCCTCATGTTATGTGGCAGAACAACCCAATTATATTTCTAAAATTTTCCAACCACTTCTGAGGTAGGTGAAATACGCAGTAACGGCAGCTCCCCGTCTTCTTTTTTTCGCGGTTTTACCTGTCCCGTGGACGGGAGGCAAAAACTAAACAAAAAAAAAAAAAGAAAAAAAAATAGAAAAGCTGGCACCAAATCTCACCTCTGTAGCCCGGACGGCTTATTACGTTGTTCCCACGAGTCCTTGAGCCTTGAGAGAACTGCTGCTTATATTGTAATCTGTTTCTCGACGGTTATCAGAGATT
>NC_090743.1:42601767-42614267 GCF_036898095.1 Palaemon carinicauda
ATGCAATGTGTTTCTGATTGAAGTGTATTTGCAATGCAATGCGTTTCTGATTGAAGTATATTTGCAATGCGATGTTTCTGATTGAAATGTATTTGCAATGCAATGTATTTCTGATTGAAATGTATTTGCAAGGCAATGTATTTCTGATTGAAATGTGTTTGCAAGGCAATGTCTTTCTGATTGAAATGTATTTGTAATCCAATATTTCTGATTGAAGAGTATTTGCAAGGCAATGTGTTTCTGATTGAAATGTATTTGCAAGGCAATGCATTTCTGATTGAAGTGTATTTGCAATGTAATGTATTTCCGATTGAGGTATATTTACAATGCAATGTATTTCTGATTGAAGTGTATTTGCAATGCAATGTGTTTCCGAGTAGGGAGGATTTAAATATATTTGCAGTATATTTGATTAAAATGCATTGGTAATTTAATGTATTTCTGAATATGGATCCTTTATTGTAATACAATATATATTTGATCAATTAAGATTTATCAAAAACTTTTGCAATTCAATGTTTGTGATTAAGGGTAACTTTTTAGGAAATATTTTCAGTTCAATTTATATTTTAGAATAAAAATAACAGGAAATCTCCTTAAAATTAAAAGTCTATATAGGGAGAGAATGTTCAAATACAATGTATATGTGATAAAGTATAATCTGTTATAAGCTTTTTCAATACTATGCGTTTCTGGTTAAGGAAGATTTTAAAAAATATTTTCAATGCAACTTACATCTGCAGTTAGAAAAAATTGGAAACTCCCATGATGAAAAAAAGACTAGATAGGAGGAGAGTTTTCAAATCCCATTTTCAAGAGAGAGAGAGAGAGAGAGAGAGAGAGAGAGAGAGAGAGAGAGAGAGAGAGAGAGAGAGATTAAATATATAACAGACTAGATGGAGGAGTTTTCAAATTCCATTTTCAAGAGAGAGAGAGAGAGAGAGAGAGAGAGAGAGAGAGAGAGAGAGAGAGAGAGAGAGTTTGTTTACAATGTTATTATTCAATTACCGACCTTTACAATACATTTCAATAGCCTATTACACTGGTCATATTGGACTGACCACACCAACTTCCCCATATCCTTCTCTCTCTCTCTCTCTCTCTCTCTCTCTCTCTCTCTCTCTCTCTCCACCGGAACAGGGTAGAAAAACGTAATTATTCCCTTGGTTTGGTATTATTCTGGGTGCGGTCAATTCTGTATGGGCTTGAAATTGAGCCCTGTATCCACATAAACCCTTTCCTGAACCAACTTATGAAATGTAAAGGTATCTGGTTTCAGATGCTCGCCAGAACGTCAGCCGGGTAAGCCCAACTCCCCCACTGCGGTGCCCTACCACAGCAGTGGCCTCCCCAGTAAACAGCTTAAACTCACGGTCCCGGGCTGGAATCGATATGCTTCCATGCGAATGCTAGGCGAACTCGTTACCACTGTATTGCACTGTACTACTTTACTATTCATAGATCTAATTTTTTTGAAACTATATATTAATGTATATGGAACCTGATTTTGGAAAAAAAAAATAGTCAACCCTAAAATATGAGCCAATTATTCAACATACTAGTAAATTTTTTAAACCCAAATATAGAATCCAACTTTGGAAGCCCACTTAACGAAATCATTAATAGAATCCAATTTTGCATGTCAGTTTAGGAACCTGATTATGGAATAAAATTTGTAGAACCCAGCCATGGAACCTTTTTATAGAACATTTTTAAATAAATAGAACCCACTTATGGAACCTTATTTATAGAACCTTTTTGTTTAACTCATTTATATAAGACAATTATGGAAATTATTTATTGCAAATTTTTTTTCAAATTCATTTATAGAACCAATTTATTGAACCCATTTTTTAATATGTATATGGGACCCATTTTTAGAACCTATTCTTAGAACCTAATTCTTGAATCCATTAATTGATACACATTTATTAACCCTATTTGAAAACCCAGTCACTGAACCCCATTATCACACATATTTATGGAACCCATCCCTTGAGACCAAATATAGATCCCATTTATGTAATGGGCTCAATAAAACCCATATTTTGAATCACGTTATGAAATGCTAATTCATATATAATTATCTTATTTGTTTTTATTTATTATGTTATTCATATTAGTTTTAGATTTTGATTAAAATAACTTATTTTTTTTCTTTCATTTCCATTTCATACATTATCTTATTTTGAGCGGTAACCAATTGGAAAGCTCAGTCTCCCACAAATTTTCCAAACTGCCTTGTGGTATTTAGGAAAGGGGAGGGGGTGAGAAGAGTTGAATCTGTATGTACGTGCGTGTACGTATGTGTACGTATCTCTCAAAATATTTAGCCGTCATTTTTGACGGATCACGTACACCAGCAAAATATATGCCTAAAACCAGAATTGTAAATATCTACAAGAAACAATACAAACTTCAAGATCACCAGAATTGTAAATATCTATAAGAAACAATACAAACTTCAAGATCACCAGAATTGTAAATATCTATAAGAAACAATACTAACCTCAAGATCGCCGTTAACATATAAGCTGGCCTTATGCCAGCACGGGCGCTTTCTCTAAAGGGTGGGGCGAGGGGTGTGGGAGGTGGCCGGGGGGAAAGAGGAGGGAGGTAAGTCTCTATCGCGTGGCAGATATGCGTAATATGCCTTATCTAACTTTTGTCTGGATGTTAATTAGGGCTCTTGGGAGCGCCTTCGGAAGGACGCTTGCCAACTGGTCTCTTAGACCTTTTCTACTTACGAAAAGAGAGAGAGAGAGAGAGAGAGAGAGAGAGAGAGAGAGAGATGTGAATGGTGAAAGAGTTAAAAGTTAGCTAGGCTATTGTTATGATAGAAATACTGTAAGAGAGAGAGAGAGAGAGAGAGAGAGAGAGAGAGAGAGAGAGAGAGAGGAGAGAGAGAGAGAGTTAAAGTTTGTTTGGACTATTGTTATGGTAGTAAATACTGAGAGAGAGAGAGAGAGAGAGAGAGAGAGAGAGAGAGAGAGAGAGAGAGAGAGAGAGAGAGAGAGATATGTACGGAAGTGGAGACCAGATGGTAACAATATTATCCCCTGCAGGTATAAGGTACAAACTGCATTGTATGGTAGAGATTAAAAGCCCCTTCGCCGAGATTGGCAACAAAAAATTGTTTTGTTGAATATCAGAAGGGAACACTTTCTGTTTGAAATACGGAATTAGAAATATAGTTTTATAATAGTTTTAAATAAGAATATGGCATTTTGATATAGTTTGTTTTTATATTTTAAATGAATTACAAAATATTTAATTGGTTAATGTTGTCGAGAATGAAAAATATTAGGAAAATATTTTAAATACAATTTTTTTCATATCTAAAATACTCACACACACACACACACACACACACACACACACACACACATATATATATATATATATATATATATATAAATATATATATGTATATATACATATATATATACATATATATATATATATATATATATATATATATATATATATATATATATATGTATGTATATATATACACACACACACACACATATATATATATATATATACTAAAGGATATTTTTTTCTTACAATACTTATTAATGATAAAAAAGTGTCATGAGAATTAACGAAGAGATTTTGATTATAATTTGATTTTTTTTTTTTTTTAACTGGTTGATTTTACGGCGAAGCGACTTTTGGCGACTGTTATTAGCTAGAAAAACCGATTGATTCTCAATTAGCTTGGCTTGGTAGTGTAGATTCAAGGATATGACTTCTATTAATGGTACAATTTTATAAGACTGAGGAATCTCATGTCTGCTGAAATATTTCCAGATTAGGGGCTAAAACTGTCATTACTTTTATGCAAATATCAGGTAATCAAGATAAAAAACTGTCACAAGTTTATATCAAATATTTGCAGAGCAGGGTCTAATACTGTCATTACTTTCATGCAAATATTAGGTAATCAAGATAAAAAACTGTCACAACTTAAATGCAAATATTTGCAAATCAGGATCTAAAACTATCACTCCTTTTATGTAAATATTTATAGATTAAGATCTAAAACTGTCACTACTTATATGTAAATATTTGCAAATCGATATAAAAAAACTGTCACAACTTGAATGCAAATATTTGCCAATCAGAATCTAAAACTGTATGCAAATATTTGTAGATCAAGACCAAAATCTATCTTTACTTGTATGTAAATATTCGCAGATTTAATTATAGAACTGTCACTACTTGCATGCAAATACTTGCAGGTCAGGACTTAAAACTGACACAACATGAATAAAATATTTTCAGACCAAGACTTACTATTGTCACTACTTGTATACAGACATTTGCAGATCAGGACCTAAAGCAGACAGTATCTATATGCAAATATTTGCATATCAGGACTTAAAACTGTCAGAACATGTACGAAAATATTATCAGATCAACATCTAAAACTGTCACTAGTAGTGTGCAGATATTTGTAGATTGGGACCTAAAGCAGGCAGTATGTACGAGTACATGCAAATATTTGCAGACTACGATCAACAACTCTGGTATTTTAAGGTTTTAAAGGTTCAAAGGCCACTAGAGACTGACCATATATACATATGATAAGCACCCAAGCCCCCTCTCCATCCATGTTAGGACCAAGGAGGGCTAGGCTATGGCTGCTGATGACTCAGCAGGTAGACCTGTAGTCTCCCCCAAACCCCCATTTTTAGCTCAGAAGGATAGTGAGGTTGGAGCGACACAAGGAACTAACGAGTTTAAGCGGGACTCGAACCCCAGTCTGGTGTTCACCAACCAGGGACGTTACCACATCGGTCACCACAAACCTAAATTAAAGGAAATGTTTGGAGACACTTACCACGTTTGAATTTCGATCTTTGAAATTAAATATTTACAGTCTGGGATCTAGAATCACAAATAATCAAAAGCTAGAAACTAAAATTGTAAATAATTTTAACAATTATCTGAAGATCAAGAAAAAAAAAAAACGTTTTATATTTGCATGTCGTAGATGTTAAAATGCAAACGTTTTTAGATAAATGGATAGATTTACAAACATTCCAAGCAAATGTCTTCAGATTTGAATAGTCAATTTTTATATAATAGATATGAAAATAAAGACCAAAAGTTAGAAATATTCTAAACGAATGTTTTTTTACCAGGATCTAAAGTAGCCAATATTCTAAGCAAACATTTGAATCCCTAAGTTGCAATTATTCTAAGTAAGCATTTGAATACCAAAGTTGTAAATATTTTGAGCAAGAATTTGAACTATAGAATACAAATGTCCTAAAATAATAATCATATCCCGTATTTGTAAATGTTCTATGAAAACGTTTGTACCCAAATTAGTAAATATTCTAAGTGAACGTTTGACCTGGCGTTGCAAATATTATAAGCAAAAGTTTGCACCTAAATTTGCAAATATTCTCTGCAAACGTTTGTACCTAAAGTTTTAAATTTTCTAAGCAAACGTTTGTACTTAGAATTGCCAGTATTTTAAGCAATCGTTTTCACCTAAAGCTATAAATGTTTAAAGAAAACACTTGTAGCTAAAGTTGTGAGCAATTTAAATTAACAAACGTTTGTACCTAAAGTTACTAACAATTTAAGCAAAAGTTTGTACCTAAAGTATTCTAAGCAATAGTTTGCACATAAAGTAATAAATGTTATAAAAAATAATTTGCACCTGAAGTTGCAAGTAATTTAAGCAAACGTTTCTGTCTAAAGTTACAAGTATTCTAAGCAAACGTTTGTACTAAACTTAGCAAACATTCTAAGGAAAATATTCGCAGACGAAGACCAAGACTCACAAATATCTAAAACATACAAACAAAATTTGCTAGTCGTTTATAGTCCTAATGAAATATATTGACAAGTGAAAACTCTAAAAATATCTGCTCTGAAAAGATCCGTCACCTGTCCAGGCTGGAACCTCTCTAATTAGAGACCTACTAAATGAGATTTGTTCACGCGATACAAGTTCGACTGTATTTCACTATCCACAGTCTGCTACATATATTTTCGCTGTAGCCTAACATCTGTTCTGGCGTTATTTTTTTCCTGCTAAAAAACGAAAATAAAAACAACCCGTTTTTTCCAGTTTGTTAACTATAGGAGATTTTGGATAAACCATAGAACGCCATTTTCGTTTCTCCATTTCAGCTTATGACTTCCGGTTATGTGGTCTTTCCAGGGGAAGTATTTGCTAATTAGCTTTGAATTTTGTAGACGTTATATCTGATGTGTTGAATCTCTCTCTCTCTCTCTCTCTCTCTCTCTCTCTCTCTCTCTCTCAAATGGAAAACTCCAAAACTCCTCTATAAATGCAAGTTGAATTTAAAGGATTAAAGCAACTCTCTCTCTCTCTCTCTCTCTCTCTCTCTCTCTCTCTCTCTCTCTCTCTCTCAAATGAAAAACTCCCAAAAACTCAAATAGAAAATGCAAGTTGATTTTAAAGGATTACAGCAACTTTCTCTCTCTCTCTCTCTCTCTCTCTCTCTCTCTCTCTCTCTCTCTCTCTCTCTCTCTCTCTCTCTCTCTCACACACACACACAAATCACACACACATTATTCCTTTTCTGTGTATTATTATTATTATTATTATTAATATTATTATTATTTTCTCTCTCTATCACAGCTTTCGACTGGGTGGTATTTAGTGTAGGGTTCCGGGTTGCATCCTGCCTCCTTAGGAGTCCATCACTTTCCTTATTATGTGCGCAGTTCCTAGGACCGCACTCTTCTGCATGAGTCCTGGAGCCATTTCAATCTCTAGTTTTTCTAGAATCCTTTGCAGGGATCTTGGGATGGTGCTTAGTGTTCCTATGATTATGGGTACAATTTCCACTGGCACATCCCATATCGTTCTTATTTCTATTTTCAGGTCTTGATTCTTACCCATTTTTCCCTCTCTTTCTCTTCAACTCTGGAGTCCCATGGTAATGCGACATCAATGAGTGATACTTTCTTCTCGATTTTGTCAATCAACGCCATGTCTGGTCTATTTGCACGTATCACCCTATCTCTTCTGATACCATAATCCCAAAGGATCTTTGCCTGATCGTTTTCTATCACTCCCTCAGGTTGGTGCTCGTACCACTTATTACTGCAAGGTAGCTGATGTTTCTTGCACAGGCTCCAGTGGAGGGCTTTTGCCACTGAATCATGCCTCTTTTTGTGCTAGTTCTGCGCAAGTGCCGGACATTCGCTTACTATGTGGTTTATGATTTTATTTGTCGTATTGCAATTTCTACATATAGGAGAGATGTTATTTCTGTCTATCGTTCTTCGAACATATCTGGTTCTTAGGGCCTGATCTTGTGCCGCTGTTATCATTCCTTGAGTTTCCTTCTTGAGCTCTCCCCTCAGTAGCCATTCCACGTGTCATCGCTAGCTAGTTCTTTAGTCTGTCTCATGTATTGTCCGTGCATTGGTTTGTTGTGCCAGTCTCTGTTCTGTTTGTCATTCTCCTGTCTCTGTATATATCTGGGTCTTCGTCTACTTTTATCAGTCTTTCTTCTCATGCACTCTTGAGCCACTCGTCTTCACTGGTTTTCAGATATTGCCCCAGTCCTCCAATCCCGATGTTGACGCAGTCCTCTTCCTCCTTCCTTTAGTGTTAAGTAAAGTATAGTTTGTCCGTATTTGCTCTTGGGTGTAGTGCTTTGTGTGTTATCATATGTTGCCTAGTTTTCTGGTCTATGCTGCGGAGTTCTGCCCTCGTCCAATCGACTATTCTTGCGCTGTATTATTATTATTATTATTATTATTATTATTATTATTATTATTATTATTATATTTAATTAGGTTACTCTTTACAACCGAGTTGAGGAAACTCAAAGCCATCAGTCTAACCCGGGATTATCCTCTCTCACCACTGGCCGTTAAATGATGGGACGTTGATCATGATCATCTGGGCGGTACGTAACGTCTTCGAGAGTTCTGGCTTGCCACCCCCAATCCTCTCTTACATTATCTTTTCCAAGATAACGGGTTTCAAAGGTTTAAAGGCTACTCATGAAGGTCAGGGGTAATGGACAGTGACATTTCCCTATCAAGCAGGACAATGCCTTAGAGACTGACTATATATATATATATATATATATATATATATATATATATATATATATATATATATATATATATATATTTATATATTATATATATATATTTATATATATATATATATATATATGTTTGTATATGTATATATATATATATATATATATATATATATATATATATATATATATATATATACATATATGATCAGCAACCAAGCCCCCTCTCCATCCAAGCTAGGACCAAGGAAAGCCAGGCAATGACTGATGATGACTCAGCAGGTAGACTTATAGGCTCCCCCAAACATCCATCGTTAGCTCACAAGGAAGGTGAGGTTGCAGCGACCATAGGAACTAACGAATTTGAGCGGGACTCGAAACCCAGTCTGACGATCACCAGGAAAGGATGTTACCTCATGTTGTTTTTGTTTTTATCGTTATATCAAGGTGGGCTTATTCCATTACAAGATATTGTTCATAGGGCATTTTCTCTGGTTTTTATAAGGACATGCAATTGTATTTTATTTTCTTTTATTAATTTTTATTTGTTTATTCAATTTATTTATCCGAATTTTCATTCTTAGGTTATGACTGCTTTAAAGTATGGATGGAGAGAGAGAGAGAGAGAGAGAGAGAGAGAGAGAGAGAGAGAGAGAGAGAGAGAGAGAGAGATCTATCATCTTAAGCACCGCTAGAAAGGATTATTTGCTAAGTTTTATTTATGGACAAGGATAAGATCTCTGCCTTCAAACTGCGTTCAAATAAGGGAAAAGTACACTTGAAGCTCAAGTAACTACATTTTCAAACACTTACGATAATACGCAATAATGGCGTTCACTTCAGAACGCTTACGCAAGATAGAACCAGACCCGGAAATGATAACCCAAAAAGATGTCTTCAACCATTCTTCAGCAAACTCATTTCTCCAGTAGCTTCCTCCTTTTTGAAATTAGAAGCAATACGCATTTAATAGCAATACGCTTTGACTCCCACCACGTGACGATATACGCATCGCGTCATCTGGAAAGGGCGAGGGGGTCGGGTAGTGATGGTGGTGGGGTGGGGCGGTCTCCTGGTTCCTGTGACCTACTTTAAAAAGCAGACATATTTCACGAATAATGACGACTTTGTCTTCCTTGACTGGCGTCTATTCCGTCTTTGGTAACCTTTGACTTTTACCTTGGCTTCGCCTGTTCTCTGTTGTCCACCTGGGTCTTGAGGAATCGTTGTAATTGATGGATAATTATTATCGTTCGTTTTTGAAGACTCGCGAGAAAGGGGTGCTTAGTTACGCTACTTTTTTTTTTTTTTCTTTTTTAACGTGATGGATTTTATATTAATCTTAGATTTGTTCCTCGTTTTTTTTTGGTTATATGTATCTTTGATGATAAAAAAAATTCAAATAATACGTTGTTAAAAGAACGTAATTTTAATCGGAAATTCTCCGTAAGAATATACTGTTCTTAGCCGTATTTCAGTAAAATATAGGCGACCATAATTTTACCATACTTTGTTATTATCTTTTACGGGTTGGTGTCCGTAACATTACTCCTTTACGTCAATATATCCGATTTTAAAACGGTTAAAATCCTGGAATAAATGTTCCCAGGCATTTACCGTTTTTTAATGCAAATTTTTAACAGTGATGAGCGATTTTACATCAATTTTAGTTGAGGATATTCTTTACACTTGTTCCTAGTTTTTTAATTATATTTATATATCTTTGAGGATAACTGAAATACAACTAATAATCTTCTGTCACGTGCTTTTTTCCCATTTTAGGATGGGGTAAGCACGTCTGCCTTCTTTTTGAAGGACTTTGCTTTGGCTTTGGGGTAGACCGTAGTCCCGATCGGCTGCCCTGCCTGACATCGCTTAGACCCCGGTAGCGTATGTTCATGTATTGTACCAGTCACCAGCGTCCTTCCTCCCATACATATGCATTCATAGACCGTCGATGTCGGGATGCCAGAAAACTTCAAATCGATCAATCAGTTATGCAGGTTTTATCGAACTATCGTGGTGAACTCCAGACTGGAGTTCTAGTCCCGCTCAAACTCGTTAGTTCCTTTGGTAGCTGCAACCTCACTATCTTTGTGAGCTAAGGATGAGGGTTTTGGGGAGCCTATAGGTCTATCTACTGAGTCATCAGCAGCCATTGCCTGGCCCTACTTGGTCCTAGTTTGAGTTGAGGAGGAGTTTAGGCGCTGAATCTATGTATATATGGTCAGTCTATAGAGCATTGTCCTGCTTGATGGGGCAATGTCACTGTACCTTGCCTTTGCCATTAATGAGCGGCCTTTAAACGCTTTTTTTTGTATTCGTTTCTTGTTTATGGTTATATATTTATTGAGGATACCGGAAATAATAATAGAATTGATATATTGTGACATAATTATTAAGCCACTCATATTCAGTTAAATACTAATAATATTATTGATATTTTATGACATATTACGCCATACATTTGCAATTTTACCGATCACCCCCTGACACTATTACGCAATGTGTTACTGGTTGGAGCCAGTAATACCCTTTATATGGTATACCCAAGGGCACTGTTGCTCCGTACCCTCGCGTAGCGATGCATTTTTACCCTCTTGACCTTAATAAAAGACCAACTACTCGTTTGCAGATGCTTCACTGTAAAAATAAGGAGAACAAAAGACATTTTTCATTCTAGCAGAACCATCGGGAGCTGGAAATCATGATTAGATATTGAAAATCATTATCAACAACATGAGAATCCTAACCACCGTTGTAATCAGATTCCTACTTGTAATAACATTTCTCTCTCTCTCTCTCTCTCTCTCTCTCTCTCTCTCTCTCTCTCCTCTCTCTCTCTCTCTCTCTCTCTCTCTCTCTCTCTCAGTTAAATGAGATTCATTACCACCGCTGTAATCAGACAGCTACTTGTAATGATCTCTCTCTCTCTCTCTCTCTCTCTCTCTCTCTCTCTCTCTCTCTCTCTCTCTCTCTCTCTCTCTCTCTCTGTCTGTCTACCTCTCTTAGATAAATGAGAATCAGTACCAACAACATGAGAATCATTGCCACCTCTGTAATCAGACGGGTACTTGTAATGATTCTCTCTCTCTCTCTCTCTCTCTCTCTCTCTCTCTCTCTCTCTCTCTCATTGAAGACCTGAAAAAGCCATTAATTCAAGCCATGACGTTTCAACGGCACAAAACGAAGAGAAACCAACAGCTTCATCCCCTGATAATCACGATTATCTCCATCAAAAGTCTAAAAAAAGCCTCTTAAAATCCTCGGTTCTTCATCCAAGGACGAAGGAAACACCAGCGTGAGCCTCGTGCCTCTTTCCTCCATATCCTTCTGGTTGCGATAACACGCTTACCACCTGTCCCCCCTCCCTGAAGGCTATCGACAGCCAGATGGCTCTGATAGGGCGCCATGCCAAACGCTCTGGTCTCGTGCACCGAAAAAAACTGGGGACGATTGCTGGGTTAAAGAGGTTCAGAACGCTGATCGTGGATGGTGGAATCTGTCGATGTTATTTTCTTTATTTTGGTTTCGTTTTCAAGGGGGAGGAAGTTTGCGTGATGTAGATATACAGTATATATATATATATATATATATATATATATATATATATATATATATATATATATATATATATATATATGTATACATAAATATATATACATATATATATATATGTATATATACATATATACATATATATATATATATATATATATATATATATATATATATATATATATATATATATCACAAAATTCTCCTTGAAAAAGACATCATAAATATATATATATATATATATATATTATATATATATATATATATATATTATATATATTAATTTCTACCTCATACTTGGGATCGAACCCTAGCCCCTTCAAATGAAAGGCCAGGTCAATTCCAACCATGACACCAGAAGCTCAAAAGAGGTCGGAACCTAACTGCTAACTGCAGTTCAGGATTTACCTGGCGAAACATCAGTCTCTTACCAGCGAGTTTTCCCAAATTTCCCGGCCCACTAGGTGACACAATTGATAGCTTTTTTAGTTGGAATTAACCCTAATGAGTCAGTATGGATGAAAATCAACACAATGCCGTGTTCAAATAGAAATTTGAATGAAAATCAACACAATATCGTGTTCAAAAAGAAATTTTCTATTTGAACACGCTATTGTGTTGATTTTCATCCATATTGACTCATTAGGGGGTAATTCTAACTAAAAAAGCTATCAATTGCGTCACCTAGTAGCCCTGACTAATACAGCTTTGCTGATCATGGTGATACGCAAACGCTTTTACCACGTTAAGGTATAGCCACTCAGAAAGGGATATATAAATTTACATATACTATATACTGTATACACACACACACACACATATATATATATATATATATATATATATACATATATATATATATATATATATATATATATATAATATGTA
>NC_090743.1:42619267-42635444 GCF_036898095.1 Palaemon carinicauda
CAGCGCCTTAGCCCCCTCTCAACCCAAGCTAGCACCAAGAAGGGCTAGGCAATGGCAGCTGATGACTCAGCAGATAGACCTATAGGCTCCCCCAAACACCCCATCCTTAGCTCACAATGATGATGAGGTTGCAGCGATCAAAGAAACTAACGAATCTGAGCGGAACTCGAACATCAGTCTGGCGTTCACCAATTATGGACGTTACCACATCGGCCACCACAATCCTAGTATTTTAAGTACTATTTATACAGAAATATTAAAATCACTAGAAAATAAAGAAACTCTCTTTTCTATATCCCAACATCAAAGAGAAAGCTTACGAGCTTTACGATATATACATCTCACTGTAGTCTTGGGTAGTGCCATAACCTCAGTACTATTATCCTCTACTCTCTTAGGGTAGAGTTCTCCTTCTCTTACTTGAAAGTACAGTTAGGGACACTATTCTATCTTATTTCACTTCCTATGTTTTTTTTTTAAAGTTTTTTATAGTTTATATAAGAATGATTTATTTTAATATTGTTACAGTTCTTAAAATGTTTTGATATTATTGTTCATTACATTTCTTGTAATTTATCTATTTCTTTATTTCCTTTCCTCACTGGGCTATTTTCCCTGTTGGAGCCCTTGAGCTTATAGCATCCTGCTTTTCCAACCAGGGTTGTAGCTAAGCAAGTACTACTACTACTACTACTACTACTACTACTACTACTACTACTACTACTACTAATAATAATAATAATAATAAGAAGAAGAAGAAGAAGAAGAAGAAGAAGAAAAAGAAGAAGAACAAGTCAGCTCACCCTTATATATATATATATATATATATATATATATATATATATATATATATATATATATATATATATATATATATATATATATATATATATATATATATATATATATATATATATATATATATATACAAGGAGTCAAATCCTTACGTTGATAAATACTTTCAAGTTTCCAAGTGTTCTTTGAGACAAACCGCTCTCATTTATTTGAAATTAGCATCTCAATATTCCACCTAACATTTGCATTAATGACCTGTGGCCTGACAAGGCCAGGGAATGTATTAAAGAGGTAATTAAGCTAATTATGAAGGATTTGACACGGGCGGAGCCAATTAGAAGGCCGGGGATGTAATTAAGATCAACGATGCAATACTCTCTTGTGGATTTTGAAAACATTCCTAGATAATGGGTTTGCTTTTTAGAATTAGCATAGACGAAACTTATTTAATCTTAATATTCTAACAGGGTATTTACTTAGAGAAATGATAAGATATTTTACTTAGACGAAACTTAATGAATTATAATATTCTATCTTGTTATTTACTTTGAAATATAAGTTATTTTACTTTGATGAAACTTAATGGAATCTAATTTTTTAAAGGTTAGTTACTCAGAGATATGATAAGTTACTTTACTAAGCGACACGTAGTGAAATCTAATTTTTAAAGCTTATTTACTTATAGAATTATGATAACTTATTTTACTTAGACGAAACTTAATGACTTTTTATATTCTATCTGGTTATTTACTTACAGATATGATTAGGTATTTTACTTAGACGAAACTTAATGAAATTTAATATTTTAAAGCTTATTTTCTTAGAGATATGATAAGGTATTTTACTTAGACGAAACTTATTGTATTCTAATATTCTATCTGGTTATTTATTTAGAGCTATAAGTTATTTTACTTAGACGAACCATAATGAATATTAATATTTTATCAGGTTATTTACTTAGTGAAATGATAAATTATTTTACTCAAACGAAACTTATTGTATTTTAATATTTTATTTGGTTATTTACTTGGAGATATGATAAGTTATTTTACTCAGATGAAAATTAGTGGATTTTGATATTCTATCAGGTCATTTACTTAGAAAAATGGTAAGTTATTTTACTTTGGTGAAACCTAATGAAATCAATATTCTAAGGTTATTTACTTAGAAAAATGATAGGTTATTTTACTTGGATGAAACTTAATGAAATCTAATTTTTTAAAGGTGATTTCCTTAGAGATTTGATAAGTTAATTTACTTTGACGAAACAATGAAATCTGATTTTTAAGGCTTCTTCTAGGATAAGGATCCTCCAAAATCAAACCAATGTTCTCTAATCCTGAATAATGTCATAGCCACTGTACCATGGTCTTCCGCTGTCTTGGGGTGGAGATCTCTTGGTTGAGGGTACACTTGGGCACTCTTGTCTATCTTATCTCTCTTCCTTTTGCTTTTTTTTTCTATTTCTTATAGTCTATATATGAAAGATCTCTTTTAAAGTTGTTATTATACTTGAAATATCTTATATTGTTCATTTTTTCTTTTGTGGTTTATTTACATATTTCCTTTCCTCACTGAACTATTTTCCCTGTTGGAACCCTTGGGCTTATAGCATCCTTTTTTTCCTACTAGGGTTGTAGCTTAGCAAGTACTACTACTACTACTACTACTACTACTAATAATAATAATAATGGTGATGATGATGATGATGATGACGATGATGATGATGATGATGATGATTCACTTAAAGATATGATAAGTGATTTTGCTTAGATATAGGAAAAGTGATATACAGATATATAATATTTGAATGATTTCTAGTAAATACCAATGATAAGAATTTTAATTTAAAGATGCCAGATGATGCCAAATTAATTAACCAGTGACGTAAATGAATGCAAAATAAACTAAAATGAATAAACAGACACACGGGTAAACAGATAAATGAACAAACAAACAAGTATATTAATAAATAAGTTATTAAGGGTCTTAATGATTTCATAGATATGTAATATATGAACATATGAATTATATAATCAAATAAATGAATAGAATAAGTGAACGAAAAATAAACACAAAAATATAATCCTGGATGTTTTCAGTAAACAAAGTTAGAATTCAGTTGAGGTGATTCCCATACCCATTCCCATTCCCATTTATGGTAGGTTTGACTTAGTGATTTTTTCTTTGGTGAAATCATATATCCATTATTGAATTTGTTCCTTCATAAATTGAGATTTTAGATGCGTGGGTATATATATATATATATATATATATATATATATATATATATATATATATATATATATATATATAGATGGCATATTGTTGAATAATCCTTTTTAAAGGAACTTACATATATATATATATATATATATATATATATATATATATATATATATACTGTATATGTGTGTGTGTGATTCTGTATATATATATATATATATATATATATATGTATATATATATATATGTATATATATATATATATATATATATATATATATTTGTGTGTGTGTGTGCGTGTGTGTGAAGTCGTATCTATACACACATATACTGTATACATTATATTGTATATCTGTATATATACATGAAAAATTATATACAGTATATATATGTATATATGTATATATATATATATATATATATATATATATATATATATATATATATATATATACAGTATATATTCATATATATACACACACACGCATATATATATATATATATATATATATATATAAATATATATAAGTTCCTTTAAAAAGGATTATTCAACAATATGCCATATCAAACGTACCTAACATAAGCGCATCAAAATGATAAAAATAGGAATTATAATGATTACTTAACCTTTTAATTATACCAAATCCAGTTTTTATAATTGCTTATAGAAACCAACCAATCAACAAATTTGAAAATAATTGATAGATAAAAGCAATCAACAGGCAGTAGCAAGAGCAGGAGCAGATGGCCTACCGTAAGCAAGCAAGCTCCCGTCGTATTTTGGGTTCAATCACTCTCATCACCTTGGCGTTCCTCAACTCGGCTCCGCGATAAGGATCCCTGGAGTTCTTGCGTGATCGAGAACTCGAAGGTGTTCTTAAGGATTCCCACAATTTTAGCTGCACATCCTCGCCACTTTTCCCACAGTGTGCACTCCACCCATTCCGGCCTGCACCTGCTGCTGAGCTTATTGGATTGCCCCCCACCCCCACCCCCCACACGCGCGCATCCTTGCCCCACCCTCCCCCTAAACACAGGGTACCTTGTCCTGCCCCCAACAATAGTTGCTTGCAATGTCACGGCCTGTTTATCTTGATTATATTGTAAGCGTGGAGGCAAAATAGCATTCGTGTTGCATATTTATTTGCTTTTGACGAGTACAGTCTAATTTGCTTGTTTCTTTGCTTAATATTTATTAAAGTAAAACGTTGGGAGAGGAAGTTTTATTTGATGTGTTAAGTATAAAAGACTCTTATTAAAACATATACTAAAAAATGCCTGGATGATTATTTTTATGTTGCACACATACGTAAGTTCACACACACGCACATATATGTATATATATATATATATATATATATATATATATATATATATATATATATATATATATATATATGTGTGTGTGTGTGTGTGTGTGTGTGTGTGTGTGTGTGTGTGTGTGTAAAGGCCTGCGTGGTCTATCTCTTGAAAATATTGTGAACATTGTCTCATTAGTTTCCACATATTTCGCTATTTTTGTATAGGGATTCCAATCAAGCTATTTGTTGATGTATCATAAGAATTTTGTTAATCAATTCAGCGTGTATATATTTACCCAGTTCCTTCATATTTGAATTCCTAGTAGATAACGCATTTGGCTGTAAATCTTATCGATAAGTGAATAGTCTAGATTGGTTAATTAATGTTTGGGTTGTTTTATAAGTGTACCAGACAATATTTACTTTTGTTCAACTTACTATTATTATTATCATCATATTTTTTTTTTTTTTTTTTTTGCTTTTTGTTAATCCCAGTCAACAGAGACGGGTAGGATTTCATAGTATGGAGGTCCACGTTATTATTATTATTATTATCATTATTATTATTATTATTATAAAAAATTGACAAAAATGAAAAACCAATTTAGCTTTTACATAGATAACACTCCCTTAAAAGGTCTTCCTCACTCTGGCATCCGATCCTGTACCACCGAATCAGATTCTTCTTAGCGAGGCCATTAGCGATTCGTTTCCTTATCTTATTCCAGCCGAAGAGAGAGAGAGAGAGAGAGAGAGAGAGAGAGAGAGAGAGAGAGAGAGAGAGAGAGAGAGAGAGAGAGCCAGAAGGTCTTCCCGTTAAGCAGCTGGTTCACTGTCACCTGCCAGGGAGAGCCAATCCGCTGAGGCTCCAGCGGAGCCGGAGAGCCAATCCGGAGTGGGTCTCAGCAACGTCTTCAACAGAATCGTCGTCGTCTGCTAAGGCGATCTGAGTTGCATGTCAAGCCGCAATCCCTTCTCCTCTGCCACCTGCCGTCTGCCTATTATATTCAGGTGTTGGCAGCTGCGTTAAAGGTACTCCAAGGCCGGTTTTACTATATAGGCTTGGATTGGAGGTAGGTGACTAGGGCACCTATTTACGTCTGCCTATACCTTTAAATATGGAGGCTTTCACACACACACACACACACACACACACACACATATATATATATATATATATATATGATATATGTATATATATATTTATCAATATATATAAACATAAGTATCTTCAGTTATGTATCTCCATATATACATATACTGTATATGCATATATATATATATATATATATATATATATATATATATTATATATATATATATATATATATACAAACATGCATATATATACATTTATATATATATATATATATATATATATATATACATATATATATCCATATATGTATGTATATAAAAATAAATAAATAAATATATATATATATATATATATATATATATATATATATATATATACTGTATATGTATATATATATATATATATATATATATATATATATATATATATATATATATATATATTCTCGTGCAATATCTTAACTAAATATTTGCACGAGGTTATTGCAATCTGGCAAAATGTCTTACAAAAAAAGGCTGTTTAACTTATACATCTTGAAATAAATTACCATTCCAACGATTATCATAATTTCCGAGGTAATTACGTAAATGTAATTTTCTTATCTGTTGTTCTAGTTTTTTTTTTTTAATTTCCTAGTACAAGACGCAAATTTAACACCAACTTGATACTAGATCTATTTATTTTATGTTAAATTATCTTGTTTATCTTATTTCTATCATGATATTTGCATGAAAATGTGTAACAATTTTACGGAAATTATTTTTTGTGAATTAATCTAATGGTAATGAATTCCATTGCTGACACTCCAAAATTTATGATGAACAAAATAACGAGCAATATTTTGCAAATGTGCAATGGTTTATAGACTTCCATCCATTTAGACGAGATTGGTACACCTGCTTAAGAGATCGCCAATTTGATAAGTTTTTATTCACCTTTGTTTGTCATCTTATTAACTCCGCCAACGAAGTTGAAACTAGGTTATGCTTTACCCCATGTTTGTTTGTTTGTGTTTGTGTATGTTTGTTTGTGAACAGCTTCATACCACAATCTTAATCGTAGAGTAAAGAAACTGTTATGTAAAAAGCTAAAAATTTTTAAATTTGGGAAGATCAAGGTCAAAGATCAAGGTCACGGTCAAGCAAAATGTCCAATTCACTTAATCAAACATAAGTTTGGACGTCGTTGTCACATAGACTTCAAACTTGGCTCATATTTGAGTGTATGAAAATCCACGCCAATTAATACATGTTAAGGTCAAAGATCAAGGTCAAGGTCGAGAAAACGGTCGAGAAATAGGCTGCCACGGTGGAGGTCTGCCCTCTGTAGTTGTCCAAGGGATACCCTGAGATCGGAGAAGTTATAAATAGGAGTATACTCGTAAGTTAGCCAGCCTAAATCCTCGCACACAGATCTATTAGGGTTTACACTCATGGAGTGTAAAATGTAAGAGAATTGTATGCATTTTAATAATGCTTTCTCATAAAAGAAGTTTTTTGGCATGGGGAATAATGAGACACGTACTGGTTGTTATAGAATGGAGTTTTACCTCCAGCATATTTTGTGTATTAGATAATCACTTGGGCTACAAATGCTTATTTTAGATTTGATTTTTATGGAGATACGTAAATACGTTTATAAATCCTTTCATGAGATCTTATGTAATAGAGATTTACCTTCAGTATATTTTGGGTTTAAGATAATCACTTGGGTTACGAATACTTAACTTAGATTTGAGTTATGTGGAGATATGTAAATACTGTTATAAATCCTTATTTTGAGGTGCTTTCATTTTAGATTTGGGTTTTATTAGCAGACAAATAATTATCACAATTGATTATTTTACAGATCTCTCCCTAAAAATTATAGATGTATATGTATATATATATATATATATATATATATATATATATATATATATATATTTATATATATCTATATATATAACTATATATATTAATATATATATTTATATATATACATATTTACATTTGTATATTTATCCATATACACACACACATATATATATATGTATATATATATATATATATATATATATATATATATATATATATATATATATATATGTATATATATATATATATATATATATATATATATATATATATATAAACATATATGCATATGTAGACATATATATATATATATATATATATATATATATATATATATATATATATATATATATATATATATCTATATATATATGTATGTATATTTATAAACCCTTACTTCACGAAGTTTTCCCCGAAGATTCTGGGTAATAAAAACAAAGGATACAAATCCTTATTTTATAGAACTTTCCCTCAAACTTCTGGTTTATGCAAAACAATTCTTGCAAATCCTTATTTTAAAGAACTTTCTGCCAGGTCCTGGTTGATATAGAAAATCAAGGATTAAAAATCATTATTTTACAAACCTTTAGTTCGAGACAATGGTTATAATGAAAAAGCAACGCTTAAAATTCCATTTTTACAGAGCTTTACCTTCAGATTCTAGTTTATGTAAAAAATAAGGCTTACAAATCCTTATTTTACAGAGCTTTCCCTCCATATTCTAGTTTATATAAAAAAACAAGGCTCACAAATTCTTATTTTATAGAGATTTCCCTCCAGACTCTGGTTAATCAAGGCTTGCAAATTCTTATTTTCAGCGACTTGTTTATATGAAAAATCAAGGCTTAAAAATTCTATTTTACTGAGCTTTCCTCCAGATTTTGGTTTATATGAAAAAAAACAAGGCTTGCAAATCTTTATTTTACAGAGCTTTCCTCCAGATTCTGGTTTATATGAAGAAACAAGGCTTGCAAATCCTTGTTTTACAGAGCTTTCCTCCAGATTCTGGTTTATATGAAGAAACAAGGCTTGCAAATCCTTATTTTACAGAGCTTTCCTCCAGATTCTAGTTTATATGAGAAACAAGGCTTACAAATCCTTATTTTACAGAGCTTTCACTACGGATTCTGGGTTATATAGAAAACAAGGCTTACAAATCCTTATTTTACAGAGCTTTCCTCCAGATTCTGGTTTGTATGAAGAAACAAGGCTTGCAAATCCTTATTTTACAGAGCTTTCCTCCAGATTCTAGTTTATATGAAAAACAAGGCTTACAAATCCTTATTTTACAGAGCTTTCCTCCAGATTCTAGTTTATATGAAAAACAAGGCTTACAAATCCTTATTTTACAGAGCTTTCCTCCAGATTCTGGTTTGTATGAAGAAACAAGGCTTGCAAATCCTTATTTTACAGAGCTTTCCTCCAGATTCTAGTTTATATGAAAAACAAGGCTTACAAATCCTTATTTTACAGAGCTTTCCTCCTGATTCTGGTTTGTAGGAAGAAACAAGGCTTGCAAAACCCTGTTTTACAGAGCTTTTCTCCAGATTCTGGTTTATATGAAGAAACAAGGCTTGCAAATCCTTGTTTTACAGAGCTTTCTCTCCAGATGCTGGTTTATATGAAAAACAAGGCTTACAAATCCTTATTTTACAGAGCTTTCACTACGGATTCTGGGTTATATAGAAAACAAGGCTTACAAATCTTTGTTTTGCATAGCTTTCCCTACAGTGTCTGGTCTATATGGAAAACAAGGCTTGAAAATCTTAATTTACTGATTTCCTTCCAGATTCTGGTTTATATGAAGAAACAAGGCTTGCAAATCCTTATTTTACAGAGCTTTCCTCCAGATTCTAGTTTATATGAAAAACAAGGCTTACAAATCCTTATTTTACAGAGCTTTCCTCCTGATTCTGGTTTGTAGGAAGAAACAAGGCTTGCAAAACCCTGTTTTACAGAGCTTTTCTCCAGATTCTGGTTTATATGAAGAAACAAGGCTTGCAAATCCTTGTTTTACAGAGCTTTCTCTCCAGATGCTGGTTTATATGAAAAACAAGGCTTACAAATCCTTATTTTACAGAGCTTTCACTACGGATTCTGGGTTATATAGAAAACAAGGCTTACAAATCTTTGTTTTGCATAGCTTTCCCTACAGTGTCTGGTCTATATGGAAAACAAGGCTTGAAAATCTTAATTTACTGATTTCCTTCAAAACTTGAGTTATATGTGCATATATAAATGAAGTTTATAAATTCATAGATCACAGATCCTTTCCTCTAGATTCGGGATGTATTTTACAAGGTCTACAATTCATTATTTCTCCTACCTTTCCAACCACTTTCTGGTCTTCTGGATATATATAAAAAAAACAATTACCTCTTTTCTGAATGAATCCATTTAGAATAATGAGATGAAGGTTGATAAAATATTGCAGCATCTATACCTCATGCAAATCTTTCGTCCGAACACCGGTAGTTTGAGGGGACTCTCTCTCTCTCTCTCTCTCTCTCTCTCTCTCTCTCTCTCTCTCTCTCTCTCTCTCTCTCTCTCTCTCTCTCTATTCCATCAGTCTGTCACATGACTACGCTAATCACTGTCATTTCCATCTGTCTTTATTTGCTATGGCTTGTCTCTGTTTGTTTAAAGCTATATATTTTCAATTACATATCTCTAATTAGTTTTATATACATATATATATATATATATATATATATATATATATATATATATATATATATATACATACATACATATATATTATAAATAGATGTGTATATATATATATATATATATATATATATATATATATATATAGAGAGAGAGAGAGAGAGAGAGAGAGAGAGAGAGAGAGAGAGAGAGAGAGAGAGATGTATATATGTTGGCTTTAAGTTATTAATTTTCTATCACATATTTCAATTAGCCTTATTTACACTGGTATAAATATACATATATACAGTATCCAGTATATATATATATATATATATATATATATATATATATATATATATATATATATATGTATATATATATATATATATATATATATATATATATATATATATATACTGTATATATACATACAGTATGTATATACATATATATGTATATCTATAAATGTATCTATATATATATCCGATGATAATTTACCATTATTATTATTATTATTATTATTATTATTATTATTATTATTATTATTATTATTATTATTATTATTATTATTACTACTACTATTATTATTATTTTCATCATCATGATGTTCCAGACCTAATAACAGGAATGCCTTATTAGTTATTAGGTAGAACTAAACAGTAAAAAAAAAAAAAACACACACGCACACACAACAATGACTAAAAAGTAATTATCATAAATATCTTTTGACGATCGACATCTACCTGTCAATCATTCCACCTGTCTATCTACTGGAATTCCCTGGGTTTCCTTAAATAACTAGTGACCCACATTCGATCACATCTGGTCAGAGATAAAAATCTCCCCTCGGATGCTTAATAGTAGGTTAGTGTTGGAGATATTTTCCATTTCATTCATTAAATTACTATCATTACTACGGGCCAGACTCTTCCCTTGAATGGCAACATGTGTCACTTAATGAATAGATTTGGTTGTGATTATTGTAGATGTAGGTAGTATTTAGATAGCAACTAGAATAAGAAATAAACATGAAAGTATACAGTAGATTAAGTCATAACTAAACATATGATATCACTGTCAAAGTCATGGGTAAACATGTCAATGGTACAATCAGAGTCATAGATGAATATAACAATGTCCTAGTCAAAGTCTTATGTAAACATGATAATGGTACAATCAAAATCATAGGTAAACATGTCAATGGTATAGTCATAGTAAACATGTCAATGGTACAGTCAAAGTCATAGGTAGACATGACAATGGTACAGTCAAAGTCATATGTAAACATGATAATGGTACAATCAAAATCATAGGTAAACATGTCAATGGTATAGTCATAGTCATAGTAAACATGTCAATGGTACAGTCAAAGTCATAGGTAAACATGACAATGGTACAGTCAAAGTCATATGTAAACATGATAATCGTACAATCAAAATCATTGGTAAACATGTCAATGGTATAGTCATAGTCATAGTAAACATGTTAATGGTACAGTCAAAGTCATAGGTAAACATGTCAATGGTACAGTCAAAGTCATAAGTAAACGTAACAATGTCCTAGGCAAACTCGTATGTAACCATGATAATGGTGCAGTCAAAGTCATAGGTATACATGACAATGGTATAGTCAAAGTCATTGGTAAACATGACATTGCTGATATTGCATCATCCAAATTAAGAGTTCAGTATGCCATTGCAACAACAAACGTCAGACGGTATTGCAACAATAAAAGTAAAAGAAAAACAATATTTTAACAGGCAGAGTCAGTGATAAACAAGATATTGCACCATTCAAAACCATAGCCAAAGTCATAGATAAATAAGATAAACAGGATATTTCAACAGTCAGAGTCAGAAGTAAACAAAGCATTGCACCAATCAAAGACAGAGGTAAACAAGACATTACAACAATCAGAGGTAAACTTAACATTGCACCAGTCAAAGACAGAGGAAAACGATACATTATAACACTCAAATTCAGATATAAACAAGACATTTCAACGGTCATAAGTAAACAAGACATTGCAGCACTCAAAATCAGAGGTAAACAAGACTTTGCACCTATCAAAATCAGAGGTAAGCAAAACATTGCGCCAGTCAAAGTCAGAAGTATATAAGGCATTGCATCAATCAAAGTCAGAGGTAAACAAGACATTGCATCTATCAAAGGCAGAGGTAAACAAGACATTACACCAGTCAAAGTCAGAAGCATACAAGACATTGCATCAATTAAAGCCATGGGTAAACAAGACATTGCATCAATCAAAGTTAGAGGTAAACAACACATTGCATCAATCAAAGTCAGAGGTAAACAAAACATTGCAGCAGTCAAAGTCAGAGGTATACTAGACATTTGCATCAGTCAAAATCAGAGGTAAACAAGACAGTGCACCAGTCAAAACCAGAGGTAAACACGACATTGCACCCACCAGTCAAAGTCAGAGGTAAACAAGACATTGTACTAGTCAAAGTTAGAGGTAAACAATAGATTACGTTTGTCAAAGTCAGAAGTATTAAAGACATTGCGCCAGTCAAACTCAGAGGTAAACAAAACATTGCAGCAGTCAAAACCAGAGGTAAATAAGGCATTGCACCAATCAAAGTCAGAGGTAAACAAGAAATTGCAGCAGTCAAAATCAGAGGTAAATAAGTCATTGGACCAGTCAAAGTCAGAGGTAAAAAAGACAATTGCAGGAGTCAAAATCAGAGGTAAACACGACATTGCACCCACCAGTCAAAGTCAGAGGTAAACAAGACATTGCACCAATCAAAGTCAGAGGTAAATAAAACATTGCAGCAGTCAAAGTCAGAGGTAAACAAGACATTGCACCAATCAAAGTCAGAGGTAAATAAAACATTGCAGCAGTCAAAGTCAGAGGTAAACAAGACATTGCACCAATCAACGTCAGAGGTAAATAAGACATTGCAGCAGTCAAAGTCAGAGGTAAACAAGACATTGCAACAACAGAAGTTTTAAGTAAATAAGACACCGTAAAATAGAAACGCTGGAAAAAACAGCTAAAGTAAGAGGTAGACAGATTGGCAGGAAGTCAAGTCTGTTGATCTGTGTGTGAAGGGAGGAATATTTAATGTTTTTATTTCAATATGAATCAATTAGATAACCATTTAGAAAAAGTAAATAGATATAAAGGAAGCCATATTTAATAAAATCAGATTGTGTTGAGTAAATGGAATATAAATAGACGAGGAAATAAATAAATCAGGAAATAATTGTATGAAACATCTGAAACATAATAAATTTTTAGGTCAATTAATTTTCCTCTGAAAATTAAAAATAGGTTTCTTCCTTTTTGGGGGACCAGAGTCGAAGGAAAAAATGGAAGATGAACCAGAGATAAGAAATCGTACAAATGATGGAAACGACAAGGCAAAACCATATAATCATAATATATGTGAAACCCTTTTTCCCCATTTCTATGAAACCAGTACCATTTATCTACATCCATGGCATTTTTATTTCTGTAATTATTCAAATATTAAAAAAACGTACAATTTTATTTCACTTAGCAATTTTCTTTCTGTTTATCAGATGCCAAACGGATTGGGAAACATTTTGCTATAGGTTAATACGTATTATCAATCTTATTTAATCTTTCTATACGAGAGTCCTCATATCCCTTTCTATATGTAAAATAGCATAGGATTATTTCAATCTTTTCTGACCAGTCCGGTATTGATAACAGCATCTCTCTCAAAGAGATCAGATGTAGAAATGGAAATATGTAATCTGGATTTTATGTAATTCTGTATTTTATTTCTCTGTATCTATTTTCTAAGGAATTTATCTATCTATTAATGTATTTATTTATTTGATAATTTATTTACCTATCTATGTATTCATTTATATAATGATTTATTTGCTTATTTATGTATTATATTATTAGTAATTTGTCTATGTATTTATGTATTTGTTTATCTGATAATTCATTGATTTTTTATATTCTTTATTTAATGATTTATGTATCTAATAATTCATTATGTATTTATGTACTAATTCAATTATTTGATAGTTTATAATCTATTTATGTATTTATTTATTTGATAATTTACTTAATCCCCTTCTTATTTATTCTGCATGCAGTGTGTTTTGCAATGCTCACTTAGACAGTTACATCTCTCCTCTTATCTTTTTTTTTATTTCATCCTTCCCCCTTAGCTTCTTCTCACTAGGCTGTCCATCTCCTTTAGATTTACTTTGTTACAGTTCCCGCCTTATTCCAGAACAAGGAACAAGGGTTGTGGTGGCCGATGTGGTAACGTCCCTGACTGGTGAACGCCAGACTGGGGTTTGAGTCCCGCTCAAACTCACTAGTTCCTTTGGTCGCTTCAACCTCACCAGCCTTGTGAGCTAAGGTCTATCTGCTGAGTCATCTGCTTGGTCCTAGCTTGGGTAGAGAGGGGGCTTGGGCGCAGATCATATGATATAAGGTCAGTCTCTAGGGCATTGTCCTGCTTGATAGGGCAATTTCACTGATCCTTGCCTCTGCCATTCATGAATGGCCTTTAAGCCTTTAATTGCTTCCGCTACAAAGCTCCGGATCTCTCTCTCTCTCTCTCTCTCTCTCTCTCTCTCTCTCTCTCTCTCTCTCTCTCATTCCGCTTTCCCTTAAACGAAAAATTAGAAAGTTTTGATAATTTATGAAATAATGAATTATTTGTGATATGGAAAAGTATCATAGGTAATTAACTTCTTTTCCTATCAAAGGAAAACGATTATAAACAGTATTTCATCGACAATCATCGACAAAACTGCCTTCAAAGACAAAATTATTGAGGCAGCTTTGTCAAACTGACTGGATTCAGAGACAGGTGTGTTAAGAAAAGATAAAATTCTAGATGCCTTGACAAAGCTCATAATTACTTCCATCAACGAAGTTGGAAGGAGGTTATGTTTTAACCCCTGTTTGTGTGAGTGTGTTTGCTTGTGAACACCTTCCTGGCCACAATTTTAATCGTAGAGAAGTCAAACTTGTAGGGATTAACTGTTATTTAAAAAGCTGGAAATGATTAAATTTTGGAAGGTTAAGGTCAAAGGGCAAGTGACAGTAAAGAAAAATTTCCAATTCACGTAATCAATCATAAGTTTGGACATCGTTGTCACAGAGACTCCGAAATTGGTTCATATTTGAGTGTATGCAAATCCACGCCAATTCATACATGTTCAGGTCAAAGGTCAAGGTCAAGGTCGAGCAAAAAGTTCTAGAAATAAGCTATCGAAGCGGATGTCTTCGCTCTACTGAGTGCCCCTCTAGTTTAAACTGTTTTGCCGAGACGAGACATTCCTATCAAAATGGGAATTTACCCAAATACTATAATGTAGTCCTGCCAAAATATGAATGAGGATAATTCTGCTTATTATTATTATTATTATTATTATTATTATTATTATTATTATTATTATTATTATTATTATTATTATTATTATTATTATTATTATTATTATTACTTGCTAAGTTACAGCCCTAGTTGGCAAAGCAGGATGCTATAAGGCCAGGGGTTCCAACAAAGAAAAATAAAACATTTCAAGAACTGTAACAACATTAGAATTTAATAGAAAACTATAAAAATTTCAAGTTCGTCAAATAGAAATACAAATTCAGATAAAAGATAATAGGAAAAATTACGATGATTTTACCTCGAAAATGATATACTTCATAACCAATTAACATTATTTTTTTTTTTGGGGGGGGGGGGAGGGGGGGTGTGTGGTTATATTGTGAGGTTCACTGTTTCAAGTAGCACGCTCTTCTACACAAGTCCTGGGGATTTTATTATTATTATTATTATTATTATTATTATTATTATTATTATTATTATTATTATTATTATTATTATTAGCTAAACTGCAACCCTAGTAATATTGGAAAAGCAGGATGCTACAAGCTCCAGGTCTCCACCAAGGAAAATAACCCATTGAGGAAAGGAAATAAGGAAACAAATCAACTATATATACCCAGAACAGTCAACCCTATCCAGAGAAAGATAAACAGAGGCAGGTTAACCCAAACAGGAAGGAATATCGTGGAGAGAAACTTAGACCTTCTTAAGAGGCTCGTCCTTAACAGCAAGGAGTATGAATGAGATATATTTTCCTTCAATGGATGGGTGGACTTTATGACTAGAGACGTGTCTTCTCATATCGAGAGGAGATGATGCAGGGAGATGGGAGGCTGCTGCTGCTCTGTCAGACCCGACGGGGATATGCAAGTTGGTGGTGTATCTGTAGAG
>NC_090743.1:42650944-42653444 GCF_036898095.1 Palaemon carinicauda
TTCTGTGTTTGGAGGATTGGCTTGTTGGGAAGTGAGTTGGAGGAAAAGTGAGTTGGGGTAAAACTGAGTTGGAAGAAAAGTGAGTTGGAGGAAAATTGAGTTGGAGGAGAAATTAGTTGGAGGAAAAAATTAGTTGGAGGAAAGCGAGTTGGAGGGAAATGAATAGGGAGAAAGTGAATTGGAGGAAAATGAGTTGGGAGAAAATAATTTGGAAGCAAATTGTGTTGGAGGAAAATGAATTGGGAGAAAATTAGTTGGAGGAAAATTAGTTGGAGGAATATGAGTTGGGAGATAATGAGTTGGAGGAAAATTGAGTTGGAGGAAAATTCAATTGGAGGAAATTGAGTTGGGGGAAAATGAGCTGGAGGAGAAGCGAGTGGGAGGAAAAGGGAATTGGAGGAAAGTAAGTTGGAGAAAAAGGGAATTGGAGAAAAAAATGAGCTGAAAGAAAAGTGTGTTGGAAGAAAAGGGGGAGTTTGAGGAAAAGGGAGTTGGAAGAAAAGGGAAATTGAAGGAAAAGTAGAAGTTTGAGGAAATGGAGGAAAAGTGAGTTAGAAAAGAGTAAGTTGGGGGAAAGAGGGAATAGCAGGAAAATTGAGTTGGGGAAAATAAGTTAGATACAAACTTTAGAGAAGAGAGGAGCTGTGGAGTAATGAATCTGAAGAAAGATCACAGAGTTTTGCCTATTGGTTTTAAATATATCTCATACAAACGCCAGACCATAAACTCCTGGAGTTTTGGGTAAAAAGTTCAGTTTTGGGAAAAGGTTTAGTTTTGGGAAAAGGTGGGGTTTTGAGAAAAGGTAGGGAATTGGGAAAAGGTGTGGGTTTGAGAAAAGGTGTGGTTTTGGGAAAAGGTGAGGTTTTGAGAAAAAGCGAGGTTTTGGGAAATAAATCGGTTTTGAGAAAGGGTGGGGTTTTGGGAAAAGGTGGTGTTTTGAGAAAAGGTGGAGGTTTGGGTAAAGGTTGTTTTGAAAAAATATGGGGGTTTGAGAAAAGATGGGATTTTGAGAAAAGTTGAGGTTTTGGGAAAATGTGGTGTTTTGAGAAAAAGTGGGGTTTTGGGAAAAGGTGGGGTTTTAAGAAAAGGTGGGGTTATGGGAAAGGGTGGGGTTTTGAGAAAAAGTGGGGTTATGGGAAAAGGTGGGGGTTTTGAGAAAAGGTGGGGTTTTGGGAAAATGTGGTGTTTTTAGAAAAAGTGGGGTTTTGGGAAAAGGTGGGGTTTTGAGAAAAGGTGGGGTTATGGGAAAAAGTGGGGTTTTGAGAAAAAGTGGGGTTATGGGAAAAGGTGGGGTTTTAAGAAAAGGTGGGGTTATGGGAAAAGGTGGTGCTTAAGAGAAAAGATAGGGTTATGGGAAAAAGTGTTGTTTTGAGAAAAGGTGGGATTCTGAGTAACGGTAGTGTTTTGGAAAAGGTGGGGGTTAAGAAAAGGTGGGGTTTTGAGAAAATGTAGGGTTTGGGGAAAAGGTGGGGTTTTGAGAAAAGGGAGGGTTTCGGGAAAAGGTGGTGTTTTGAGAAAAGGTGTGGTTTTGAGAGAAGGCAGGATTTTGGGAATAAGTGTGGTTTTGGGAAAAGGTGGGGTTTTGAGAAAAAGTGGGGTTTTGGGAAAAGGTGGGGGTTTTGGGAAAAGGCGGTGTTTTGGGAAAGGTGGGGTTTTAGGAAAAGGTGGGATTTTGGGAAAAAGTGGGGTTTTGAGAAAAGGTGGAGGTTTTGGAAAAGGTTCAGTTTTGGGAAAGGGGTTGAGTTTTGTTAAGAAATAGAGTTTAGGAAAACGGTTAAGTTTTGTTAAATAAAAATAGAGGTTAGGAATAGGTTGAGTTTTGTGTAAAGGTATAATTTTGTGAAAAGGTAGATAAAAAAATGAGTTTTGTGAACAAATTGAGTTTTGGGTAAAGGTGGAGTTTTAATAAAGAGTGGAATTTTGGGAAAAGGTTGTTTTTGGAAAAGGTGAAACGTGGGGGAAAGACGACTTCCTTTGTTGAACAGGAAGAGAAGGGATGTCTCTATTTTTCTTCGAAAAGTACTCATTTTGTTATGTTATATAATAAATTGCTTATTAGAGGAGAGTCAAAGGTATAGAGAGAATTTTGCCAAAGTGATTTCGAAGAGAATAGAGTTGGATGAAAAAAATGGATTGTAAATATGATGTTAGAAGGCAAACGAATTATTAGAGTTATAGAAAAGTGGTCTTAAGGATAGATAAAGGTGTCTTAGCTGTCAAAAATAGAGTTGAAGAATAGATGAAGGTATATGAGCAGTAGAAAAGCGAGTTGAAAAGAAAACAACTTGGAAAAAAGGAAAGTTGTTTGAGAAGCTGAAATTGAGGGGACCATTACTGTAAGAATAGACTTCTTCCTTCTGATATGCAAATTTAAGCACTAATCCCCGATGAGAGATGGAGGCAGGAGAGCCATCTGGAACACAGACGAGAGAGAGAGAGAGAGAGAGAGAGAGAGAGAGAGAGAGAGAGAGAGAGAGAGAGAGAGAGAGAGAGAGAACAA
>NC_090743.1:42665944-42668444 GCF_036898095.1 Palaemon carinicauda
AAAAAAAAATGAGCCCCTAAATTCTCGAACCTTGAACCTTTAAAAACATATGCTTCCGGCTTCCCACATTTAGATTTACTATGAAAATTAACTATAAAATTTATCTTTGGTATTACAATTATTTAACTTCTCAATAATAGTACCATAGTCTCTGTACTATCGCCTTCCACTGTCTTGGATTAGAGTTCTCTTGCTTGTGGTTATACCCGGGCATGCTGTTCTATTTTAATTCTCTTCCTCTTGTTTTTTTTTTTTTTTTTTTTTTTTAAGTTACTGTTCTTTGAATATCTTATTTTGATTGTTTATTCTGTTCCTGTCGTTTATTTATTTGATTGTTTCCTTTCCTCACTGGACTATTTTTCCTGTTGGAGCCCTGTCGCTTATAGCATCTTGCTTTTCGAACTAGGGTAATAATAATAATAATAATAATAATGACGATGATGATGATGATAATAATAATAATGATAATGATGATAATGATATTAATAATAATAACAATAAAAATGATAATAATAATAATAATAATAATAATAATAATAATAGCACACCATAAATTATCACTATAGTAAATTTACTAGTAATTTCATTGTTAGTTTTGAAACGAGATACAATAACGATGTGCGTAACTTGATCGTATCTTATCGCACAATCTTCGCGTAAGTAATAAAAATTTCACGATACAAAAAAAAAAAAAAAAAAAAAAAATTCTGCAATAATAGTTACTTTTCGTATTTATATTTACATTTCTATAGTCACGCAGACTCTTGGGACAGATAAGGGGCAGGGGGTGGAGGGTGTCTACGATGCTGTGGTATTATTCCTCCTAGGCTAGAACCTTGGGCTAGAACGCCCCCCGCCCCCCCCCCTCTCTCTTCATCTCCCTCACGATTCCTACTCCGATTCCCCCTCCTCCGTTTATGTAGGATGTTCGGTTAGAGTTCTCTTGCTTGAGGGTACACTCGGGCCATTACTGTATTCTTTCTTATTTCTCTTCCTCTTGTTTTTTTTTTTTTTTTAGTTTTTCTAGTTTATGTTCGAAATATTTATTCTAATGTTTTTGCTGTTCTTAATATATCTTATTTTGATTGTTAATTACTTTTCTTGTTTCCTTATTTCCTTTCCTCACTGGGCTATTTTCCTTGTTGGAGCCCTCGGGCTTATAGCATCCTAGGGTTGTAGCTTAGTAAGTAAGTAAGTAAGTAAGTAAGTAAGTAAGTAATAAAAATAATAATAATAATAATAATAATAATAATAATAAAGCAACAAATGATCTTATCTTAAATTGGTTTCTGGCGTTGTGGGAGTATCTATCGTGGGGGGAGGGGAGTTTATTTGGGGTGGGGAATTGGTATGAGGTATAGGGGTGAGACAAAATGATCAAGGAAATTGGAAGCATTAAGGACTGATAGAGTCTCCCCTATATAATAAAGAGCTGGGGTTCGAGTCCCGCTCAGACTCGTTAGTTCCTTTTGTCGCTGCAACATCACCATCCTTGTGAGCTAAGGATTGGGGGTTTTGGGGTAGCCTATAGGTCTATCTGCTCAGTCATCAGTAGCCATTCTCTGGCCCTCCTGGGTCCTAGCTTGGGTGGAAAGAGTACTATGGCACTGATCATTTGTATATATGATCAGTCTCTAGGGCATTGTCCTGCTTAATAGGGCAGTGTTACTATCCCTTGCCTCTGCCATTCATGAGTGGCCTTTAAGCCTTTAAAGTGACTGGCAGGGAGGGACAATTCCAATGGGCTACTACAATTTGAATTATTATTATTATTATTATTATTATTATTATTATTATTATTATTATTATAAGCTAAGCTATTGCCCTAGTTGAAAAAGCAACATGCTAAATACACAAGAGCTCCAACAGGGAAAACTAGCCCAGTGAGGAAAGGAAACAAAGAAATAGAAGCAACAAACAATCAAAATAAAATATATTAACAACAGAAACAACAACAAATCAGATCTTTCATATATAAACTATAAAAATATTAATAAAACAAGAGGAAGAGAAATAAGATAGAATAGTGTGCTCGAGTGTACCCTCAAGCAAGAGAACTCTAATCCAAGACAGTGAAAGGTGTCTTTTTTTGTATTCTTTTAAGTTAACGAGAATATTCGCCTTTTCAACTTATTTCCGGATTTTTTTTTTTATTTTAGGGTGATCAGATAAAATCAATCATGATTATAGTTTTCAAACAGCATTCCATGTTTATTAAAGTTTTTTTTATACCAACTCTAGAGTTAATTTTCCTTTAGAAATACAAATTTGATATTATTATTATTATTATTATTATTATTATTATCACTAGCTGACCTAGTTGGAAATGCAAGATGCTATAAGCTCACGATCTCCAACAGGAAAAAAATAGCCTAGTGAGGAAAGGAAACAAGGAGATAAATAAACTACAAGAGAAGAATAAAGGTCCATTTTTTATGTATGCTACACAATCTATAATTAATTTGCAATTCTAAATACATTTAAGGTCTATCTTTTCATT
>NC_090743.1:42678444-42683444 GCF_036898095.1 Palaemon carinicauda
GGGCACGCGAGAGAGTGGATAATTTTGGATGAAATTTATTTAGTATTCTAATATCATCTTTTATTATCATTGGGTGTTAAGCTCGGGAAGTCCATTCACTATGACCTCGTTCGAGGCTTGACGAATATTAGGAAAATTGCTATGATCAGCAAAACTGTACTAGTTAGAGCCACCTCTACTATATTGGTTTGCTGGTGAGCGATCAGACGAGAATCTCCCACCATCACCAAAACCTCAGACATGAATGAAGACATGTCTTTGGCCTTTGCCCTGCAGTAGACTAGAAAGGTCTGTAATTGTTGATGTTGTATATATATACTATGTATTTATATACATATCTATACACACACACACACATATATATATATATATATATATATATATATATATATAAATATATATATATATATATATATACTGTATATATACATACATATATATATATATATATATATATATATATATATATATATACAAAGTGTAAAATCCACAGGAACAGGAAAGGAAAAAGACCAGGTACCAAACGCGTTCGTGTATTACGTACACTTCTTCAGGGTACAAAGTGTACTTTGTGCCCTGAAGAAGTGTACGTAATACACGAAATATATATATATATATATATATATATATATATATATATATATAGAATATATATATATTATATATATATATATATATATTTACCTGAAAACGAAGACAGCCTACCCCAATATAACATTGAAACAAACAGCTGCTGATAACTTTGATGACAGTTACAAGGACAGCCTACCCAGCCAGATAAGGCAGAAACAAACAGCTGATAACTTCGATGACAGTCAGTAACTCCTCGATCCAACGAGACCGCAGGAGAAGGAGAACTTCTTCTTCTTTTTCTTCTTCGTCAATGATCAAGTAGTACACTTCGCCCGATTGATTGGAACTATATCAGTGAGACTCGAGGATCTGAAGTGGTCACGGGCGAGCGTTGTCTGTCAAAGATTTTGGATCTTACGAAATCTTACGACAATTGTTTTTTACCTCTTGGTTAGATCAAATTTTTTTTTGTTAGCTGGAATTTTTCTTGTTGTTATTGTTGTTATTTTTCTATTGTGGTTTGGGATTTTGCGTAAATTTATTACAGTAATAATTATGATTGGTTTATATAATTGATGTGTGTATTAATAGATATAGATTATTGTTTTGTTATGATGATTTTTTCTTTGAGGAGAGAGAGAGAGAGAGAGAGAGAGAGAGAGAGAGAGAGAGAGAGAGAGAGAATTTTAAAATGATTGAAAAAGATAAATTTGTTTTTAATGAGAGAGAGAGAGAGAGAGGAGAGAGAGGAGAGAGAGAGAGAGAGAGAGAGAGAGAGAGAGAGAGAGGAGAGAGAGAGAGAATTTTAAAATGATTGAAAAAGATAAATTTGTTTTAATGAGAGAGAGAGAGAGAGAGAGAGAGAGGAGAGAGAGCGAGAGAGAGAGAGGAGAGAGAGAGAGAGAGAGATTGGAAAAATGATTGAAGAGATAAATTTCTGTATTAGAGAGAGAGAGAGAGAGAGAGAGGAGAGAGAGAGAGAGAGGAGAGAGAGAGAGAGAGAGAGAGAGAGATTGGAAAATGATTAAAAGAGATAAATTTCTGTATTAATGAGAGAGAGAGAGAGAGAGAGAGAGAGAGAGAGAGAGAGAGAGAGACCAGATGAAAATCTAAAACAAAATTCCCACCTTCATCTTTCCCATTTGTTCTCTCTTTCCTGAAGTAGAACGAGCCCTCGCATTAATGAGCTGCTAAAATCAGCCTTTTTCAGCTTCTTGCAAATGTAGTCAGACTTTATTCAGACTGTATTTAGCCTCAGTGATCTTGAAGAGTGTCCCCTTTTGATTGTTAAATAAACTTGCCTCTGTCTGTGTAGATGACCGGCCCTGAATTATCAAGGAGGTGGGAGTGTCATAGATTCAGGAATGATAATGGTTTCAAAAATAATATTGATGAAAATAATATCAATATTAATAGTTTTAAAGATAATAATGCTTATTATTTATAGATAACCAGCCTTGAATTATCAAGAAGATGGGAGAGCCATGGATTCAGGAATGATATAGCTTTTGGACATAATAATGATGAAAATATCAATATTAATAGTTTTAAAGATAATAACAATTATTATTTATCAATAACCGGCCTTGAATTATCAAGGAGACGAGATGGCCATTGTTTTCAGGAATGATAATGATAATGATATTATTGATTTTAAATATAATAAGGATGAAAATATAATGTTAATATTAATAGTTTTGAAGATAATAATGATTATAATTCATACATGACCGGCCTTGAATTATCAAGGAGGTGGGATGACCATAGATTCAGTTTTGATAGGGATTTTAAAAAATGATAATTATGATTTTAAGGATTTCAAAAATAATAATTAATGAAAATAATAATAGTATATTAATAGTCTTAATGATAATAATTATTATTACTTATAAATAACTGGCCTTGAATTATCAAGATATGACCATGGTTTCAGGTATGATAATGATTTTAAAAATGATATTTATGATTTTAATGATTTAAAAAAAATAAAGGATGAAAATAATAATATTAATGTTAATAGTTTTAAAGATAATAATGATTATAATTTATAGAACTTGAATTATCAAGGAGATGAGAAAACCAGGGTTTTAGGTATGATAATGATTTTAAAAATAATAGCTTTGATTTTAATGATTTCAAAAATAATAATAATAATAATAACAATTTTATAGATAATAATATTGTTATTAATAGATTTAAAGATAATTATGATTATAATTCTAGAAATGAAAATAACAATTATAGATTTATATATATATAATAATATCAATAATAATAATTTCAAAAATAGTAAATGATAATGATTTTAAAGATAATATTAATATTAGAAATAAAAATAATAACAATATTTTTTTAAAGTAATAGTACTAATATTAAGAATTTCAATAATAATGATACTAATATTAACAATTTTAAAAAGATAATAATAGTAATAATAATTTTGAATATAATATTAGCAATAATAAATCTTTGGAAAATATTGCGGTAACTTTTGGTTACATATTCGAAAGTTAATTAAAATTTTATCACATATTCGAAAGTTAATTAAAAATTTGGGTCACATATTCGAAAGCTAATTAAAATTTGGTCACATATTCGAAAATTAATTAAATTTGGTCACATTTGAAACTTGGTTAAAATTTGATTACATATCCGAAAGTTAATTAGAATTTGGTCACATATTCGAAAGTTAATTATATTGAACGTTGGTTGATTTAGTTTATCAATTGATGCCCAAAAGTAATGATCTTTTACGATTGATTCTATTTATCGTAGGTGATAGAAATTCTGGTGGCCGATGGGGGTAACGTCCCTGACTGGTGATCGCCAGACTGGGGTTCGAGTCCCGCTTGAAACTCGTTTGTTCCTTTGGTCGCTGCAACCTCACCGTTTCTTGTGAACTAAGGATTGGGGGCGTTTGGAGGAGCCTATAGGTCTATCTGCTGAGTCATCATCAGCCATTGCCTGACCCTCCTTGGTCCTAGCTTGTCCTGCTTGATAGGGCAATGTCACTGTCCCTTGTCTCTGCCATTCATAAACGGCCTTTAAATATTTATGGATTCAAATCAATAGATGGATTCTATAAATTGAGGAAATGTGGACATTGATACATCCTTCGGCGTAGAATTAACCTCGCTATTCGTTTAAAAGTTTAAAGGTCACTCATGAATGGCAGAAACAAGGGACACTGACAATGCCCTAGCAGGATAATGCCTTAGAGACTGATCGTACATCCATATGATCACCCCGCCCCCCAAGGCCCCTCTCCATCCAAGCAAGGACCAAGGAAGGCCAGACAAGGGCTGCTATGACTCAGCAAGTAGTTATATTAAGAGCAGTTTCTTGTTATATAACAATTTGTACGTATTACAAGAGTCGTTGGTTTTAAATGTGTAGAGGCCCACTCATGAATGGCAGGACAATGACATAGAAACTGACCATCTATCCAAGTTAGCACCAAGGAGGTCCAGGCTATGGCTGCTGATGACTCCCCAAACTCTTCATCCTTATCTCACAAGAATGGTGAGGTTACAGACACTACAAAAAACTGTCGAGTTTGAGCGGAACTCGATCTCCCGTCCAGCAGAAACCCCAGGCAGGGAGATTTCCTATAGGCCACCATGAGTTCGAATCTCACTAGAGAAGGGATAGCTTCTTCATTCATTTTCCTTTTCGATTCAAGGCTTTTGGTGGAAAAAAAATGTGAGGATATCCTTATGTTGATAGATGCTTACTGGGTTCAATTCTAGGTAGCATGGTAGAAAATAGAGGTTGGGTTCGAATCTCACATGGGGCGGAAAAAGTAATAAGCTTTCCAATGAAAACCTTAGAACCTTGATACCAAAATTATCCAAATATTATTATTATTATCATCAAATTATTAGAAATATCACAATTTTAAAAGTAAATATAGAAAGTGCAGTCTGGTAATATCCTAAGCGGCATAATTGATAAACTTTGTGACATAGGTTCGAATCCTTCCACTGAAAACCATATAACCTTAATACTAAATTTATCAAAATATTATCATTGTTATCACCAAAATTATTCAAATTATCATTATCTTAAAATGAAATGAAGAAATTTCACTTTAGTGATATTCTAAGAAGCATGACTGATATGCTTGGTGACATAGGTTCGAATCCTTCCACTGAAAACCTTAGACTTAATACTAAAATTATCAAATATTATTATTATTATTATCATAAAACTTATTAGAATTATTAAAACTTATTATTATTTTAAAAGGAAATTAAAACACTACAGTCTAGTTATATTCTAAGCTGTATGACTGATATGCTTTGTGACATAGGTTCAAATCCTCGATTGGATAAACAGTTGACTTAATTTCAAAGGTTCAAAATCTGTGGTTTGGTTGGGAGCGAGTTAGTTTGATAACATTGTAAAGCGGAAATTTCTAATGAGTT
>NC_090743.1:42685279-42727779 GCF_036898095.1 Palaemon carinicauda
TTTCTCATCATATACTCTTCAGTGACCAACGCGGATGCAATTTGTCAGAGCGTCCCACACAAGAGGCCTAATATGAGCTCCAGGACTATCGAGAAGGTATTCATTGACTAACCCAACAGCGGGTGTCGGTGCCAAAGGCTTGCAATGGTCGGGAGATCTTTGCCAATGCAACATGCAATAAAAACTGGGCCCTTGGATGAGGACCCAGAAGTGGGGGCAAGAGGGCCCTGCTGGTCACGGGATCTTCAAAGATGAGAGAGAGAGAGAGAGAGAGAGAGAGAGAGAGAGAGAGAGAGGAGAGAGAGAGAGAGAGAGAGAGGAGAGAGAGAGAGAGAGAGAGAGAATGAATCAATATAACTGATTTTATAATAGTAAGTTGCGAAATGCTAGTAAGAAAAAAATTGGAAAATGTGCAAAACAAGAGAAAATTAATATCTATGGAGCTTTTGGTTACTGAAAATTGCCAAACTCTGGGAAAATAACACCCCCCCCCCCCCAATTGCGCATACTGAAAAATAAAATAATCAAAATAAAGTATATAAAGCGAAAATGTGTAATGACAAATACATAGAAGCAGAGAGACAGATTTGGAAATCAAATTCAATAAGTACTATGAAAAACCAACACATTTCTTTGACTGAATAACAAAACAGCCTTTCAAATCAGAAAAATCTTTCACGAAACCCAATCGCTTGCTGCCATTGACGGAGTTCCATGATCGCAAAATCCCACTGACGACACGTAATCGCCACTTCTATTCAAGATCTTTTTGAAAGCACCAACGGAGCGTGAAAGCAATTCTACAAATTGTCGAGTAGCTCTGTAGGATCACATTCAACTGCTTTTGCAATGGCACCCCTCCCTTCGTTTTTCCTCTTGCAAACACAAGCAACAGCAGGTTTTTACGGAAATAAGCATCCTTGCACCCTATACACTACAGACCTCCGTTTCTGGGCTTTTTCAAAGGCCCCTTTCGCTTATATCAACATGTTGCAAAGCCTTTGCTAAAGTACAAACTACCTCTTTTTCTCTCTCTATCTCTCTTTCTGTTCAGTTCCCTCTAACCGTGTAATGCTCTCACGATGTGTGTACTAACATCATACTTGCGTATGGGCGTCTGTGCTTGAGCCTGTTTCCAGTGCAGAATAAGGGTGGCAAAATATTAGCATAAAGGAACCAATGATAATGTATTGATATCATGCATTACGGTTGCTAAATTAGAGGCATTGTATAAATCTATATGTAACTGTAATGGTAAAAAGAATATTGATATGTAACTATGCTATCGATAAATTAGGGGCATTGAATAAAATAAACTAAGTGCAATGGCAAAAAAAATATATCAATATGCAACTATTATAAGATTGCTAAATGTAACTGGAAAAAGAATATTAACATGTAACTATAAGATTGCTAAATTATGAAAATTGCAAAAAGAGTATAAATAAAAACGCATATAAATCTAATTAGCGCGTCTCATTCCCGGAACGACACACCAAGCCATTAACGCAGACCTTTTCAGATTCCCATCAAATAACATAAATATGTCAAATATTCCCATCAAATAACATAAATATGTCAAATATGTCACGGTGGACTCGGGCAGCCCTGTACCCTAATAACGACCGTTGAGAACATTATATAACCTTTTTCAACAAAGCCGGGCCAATCTCACCTTGACAAAAAGGTTCAAGATTTACAGCCATTGCTTTTATTATTACTTTTATTCTTCGGGAATTATTTCTGCTTGGTGATATATCAGTAATTGATAATGTGGAGCGGTTGGAAGAAATGGAAAAAAAAAATCGCTGGTGGAATTATGGCTTTTATTGAAAGGGTGAGAGATAAACTGGGTTATTAATAAATTGGGCCAAGAGAAGGTAAGGTTTTTTTTTTTATTAAAAATGGAATGAGGAAAAGGGTAAAATAGAATTAGAAAAAAAAAGAGTTAAATTGAATTAGAAAAAGCGGATAAAATTAAATAAGAAAAACCGGTAAAATTCAATTAGAAAAAAAGTTAAAATGAAATTAGAAAAAATTTCTGAATGGCATTAGAAAAAGAACATTAATTTAAACATTATAATTCATTAGATGCCACACAGCTCAAGTTCAACAGTTGGTAATAATTCATTAAGAAATCTAATAAAGAAATTGAAATGAAACTAATCTATGGGGGAATTTTAGGTACGCATTGACGAGCATAAACTGATAAAATTCCTAAGATTCAGTCTTCATTTAGTATCTCTCTCTCTCCCACATAAATTCATACTCCAATCTCTCTCTCTCTCACTCTCTCTATCTTTGCAAGAACTTCACTCTCTCCCCTTAACTTCATAATAAAATAACTTTCTTTGCAAGAACTCTCTCTCTCTCTCTCTCTGCAGAATCTATCTATTTGTTTGTCTCCCCTCCTTTGCACCCCAAGCCGCTTGATAACCCCCTCCCCCCATACACGCTACCCAAAGCGTCAGAGACTGCCCGCCGCCGGCCTCCGGCTCTACTGGGCCTCGGGAGATTTCAACGCCACCAACGGTAGTGATCTCAAGCCTTTGTTCAGCCCCTCTGGAGAACCTCTCTACTCCGGACGCCTTCCTAGGCCGACCACTTACGGGTTTTCCTCCACAATGCGCCCGACGAGATCGCTCCTCCGCGTGCACAATGATACATAATTCGAACCTTGGGAATTATCGCTGGAAAAGGAGCCTACTGAAGGGGAGGAGGGGTGACTAGAGGTGAGGGGGAGGGAGAGAGAAAGAGGGGTACATCTTTTAAGCCTTTTCTGCACATTAGAACGATTCTAAAGGTGAGACAATATGAGTGTGTTAACGGCTTCAGGTGTTCAAATTCAAAGGGATTTTTAAAAATATAAATCCTTGTGATAGTGAAAATGATGTCGAGAGAAAATATAACAAACAAATTATAATTTGTTACTAAAAGAAAAATTCTACAATTTAAAAGTACTAATATATATATATATATATATATATATATATATATATATATATATATATATAGCTAATAGCAACAACAAATTATTGCGTTGGAAATTCGAGCAAGAATAATCGTAATGTTACTCCCCCCCCAACAAAAAAAAAATCGTTATGATGTATGTAAAATAAGTATTGAAAAGCTTAACAGCCGCAAAAAAATAATTAAGAAAGCTTAAAAAAAAGTAAAATACCTACACTTGGAAGATGAAAAAAAATCGTTACGATGTACATATTTTTTTCTAAAAATAAAGATACCGAAAAAAAACTACCAATAGAAAACCTGTGAAATAATCGTGAAAATCAGCTTTAGAAAGCAAAGGGCCACCTCTTTTGAAAACGGGGAAAAAACGAAAACATACACTCGGTCATTTTCGGGAGATAAGAACTGTTCGTCCAACGACATTCCTTTATTTGAAGAAAGAAACCTTTGAAGATTATATTCCAAGTTTCCGTTGATCTCTACCTGTTGATTGAACTGGCCGATCTATCCGACTACCTGCTTGCCTCTTGGAAGATCGCATTTTGCCTTACGAACGCAATCACACACACACATACAAAGGTGAGATTATCTGAAATCTGTTTCGTCACTGGGAGCTTCGTGGAATCCCAACGCTTTTAAGTTCAATAGCTTATATGACAATCTCCGAATATGAGGCCTTTTTGGCTTTTAATAGAAGCAAAGCTTGGCTTACCTGCTTGATTGAAGCACTGACCTGGGGCTTGTACGTTAAATAGCTTATATAAATATCTATTTTAAGAGGGTATTTTGACTTTCAATAGAAGCGAAGCTTCGCTTAGCAGCCTAGTTGAAGCACTAAGCTGAGGCATAAACGGGATTAAAATAAAAAAAATTCAACTACAGTACTATCGAAGCTGAGAAGCTCCCTATAAAGTTACCCAAGCATATGAAACATACCCCTACTACATAATTTGATTACTACTTTTGGCTACGACGTTCAAGGGCTAAAATTATACCCATTCGTTGCGGATAAAAGCATCTGAGTCTAATCAAACAGAAGGGGGGAAGGAAGATACTATACCATCCCCCCAGCATCCAAGAGTCTCTCGCTTTAGATGACATGTGTTATAAACCTAGACTCGAAATGCAATGGGGGGTATTTTACACACTAGAGGTGAAGAAGAAGAACCGGTTTGTAAATCTCCCAGACGGTGCCCCAGACGCTGAAATACCCTTCCTTTGGAGGCATTAGGAAGGGATGTTGATACGGCTGCAGTGACGGAGGGAGAAAACTGCAAGAAATTGTTTTATGGCTGACTTGGAAGCGGTTGATCAATCTACAACTTGGTTTCAATTGCGGTTTACACTGTTAAAAAACCGTATTTTAATAGGAAATTATCCGTAAAACTATATACTGTTCTCAGTCGTATTTCAGTAAATACAGACGACCGTAATTTTACCATACGTTACTGTCTTTTATGGGTGGGTGACCGCAATACCACTCCTTCAAGTAAATATATCCGTTTTTAAAATGGTAAAAATCCTGGAATAAATGCTCCCAGGCATTTGCCGTTTTTTAATGCAAATTTTTAAGAGTATCCAAAGGCAAAGCAAATGGCAGTAGGGAAAGATTGACGAAGACGTCAGCTTTGGCCGACTCAAATGGAATGCAAACTTCCACGACAGAGGATAAGGAAACGAAGAGAGGACAAATGCCACGCCGCAGGGGGAGGGAGAAGAAAATGGAGGGGGAAGGAGGGACATGAGAGAAAGGCACGTGTCGGTTTCAGAAGTCTCCTTTCTTCTCTTCCCCTCTGCCACTGCACCTGGAGGAGAGGAACACACATACACACACACACACAACGGTCGACCGACCCACAAGACATCGCTCATCGGCAGCCAATCTAAGAGACGTCAGGGCGATTTAAACTTTACGAGAATTTTTGAGTCTCCTTGGAAATGGATGCAGGCAAAAGCGTTCCTCTCGGGAGATCAGTCAAGCAGGCAAAGGCTGTCCACCGTCAGGAGCAACGTTATCCAAGGGAAATGAAAGAGAAAATACGCAACAAAAGGAACCGACGAGGAAGCACAATACGCATTACTTGCCAGTGGGGGTGGGGAGCTGTAGTCTATATATACGCATTTTATCCACTAGAGGTACAAATTACAGATTTGTATTTCAGTTTTATACGCATTTTATGCACTAGAGGTAAAAATTACCGATTTGTATTTTAGTTTCATACGCGCTTTATGCACTAGAGGTACAAATTGCTGCTGTAGTCTTTGTTTTAAACGCATTTTATCCATTGGATGTACAAATTGCTACTATAATCTTCGAGTTGTATACGCATTTTATCCATGGGAGGTACTAATTACTGCTACAGTCATTGAGCTTTATACGCATATTATCTACTGAGAGGTACAAAATACTGCTGTAGTCTGAGTTTCATACGCATTTCATCCACTGGAGATACAAAATACTGGTGTAATCTTGGATTTTTATACGCATTCTATCCTCTGGCGCTACAAATTACTGCATCTGATTAAAACCTGGATATTAAATTTCAAAATTGTTTAGGAATCGTCCAAATAACACGAGCAAAACTATAAGCTCTGACCTGAACAGAACAAATGAATAGTTATTCTTCTTCTACCGTAGAAATTGATGACGAAACGTCTCATTAAAGAAAAGAGACGAGGCATGAGACTTGCTGGACAATTCGCGCAGATGTCCAGTTTGCACCTCATTGCCCAAATAAAGAGGGTGGACAGATGCCAAGGTGTTTCATTGGGTGGGCAGATGTCAAGGTGTTCTATCGCACCAGTAGAGACAGACGCCCAAGAAACAACTGAGGCTTATCGTGTAATTAATTCCAAGCGTTGGTCGAGTATGAAGGCATAAGACTCCTTTATTCACTGATAAATGTTTTTATGTTGAACCGGCTGACATAAGTCTTTTTATAGTTTATATATGAAATATCTGTTTTAATGTTGTTACTGTTTTTCTTAAATATCTTATTTGAATTGTTCATTACTTCTTATATCGTTTATCTATTTCCTTATTCCCCTTCCTCACTGGGCTATTTTAACAACAACAACAACAACAATAATAATAATAATAATTTAAGTGGTATTGCCTCGCAGCTTTGACACTCCATCAAGTAATGGCGTTAACTCCTAGAGAATCAATTACGGCCAATTCCTTGATGACCCCTCATAAGGGGCAGATGCCCTGATCACTCAAGGGCAGCCAGCCATCTAAATGATGGCCCGAAATTAAACTGCCCACGTCTGGCATGAAAAAATAAGGGCGTCTTTCAAAGTAAATTATTATTTTTTTTGTGACTTTCAAACGTAATTGTTTTGAGAAGCAATTGTTAAATTTTATTGAACGCGAGGAGCTAAGATCTCTATTTTTGTAACTGGGTATAAATGGATGCAAGGCCTTGTATGACTTAAGATAAGAAAATGCAAAAATAACAAGCATAATATCATTAATAATAAAACTTGCAAGACTTCGTATGACTTAGATAAGAAAAAAAGTGACAACTATAATAACAGTAATAATAACAACAGGATTAATCTATTTATTTCTTTAAAAAAATCTTGAGCTTTGAATGAGCAGAACAGCGGGGGGAAAATGTCACTCAAATCTTTCAGATGACTGTCTATGGCTCCGTAGAAATTCCTAAGGGGAGAGAGAGAGAGAGAGAGAGAGAGAGAGAGAGAGAGAGAGAGAGAGAGAGAGAGAGAGAGAGATAGCAAGCCATCACGAACTATTATATCATCTTTCTTTGGTCTAACAAAAGCTCCCTTTCTAGGTAGAGGCCCAATAGTAATCACGGGTTGGAGTCTCTTCCAAACGAGTCTGCAGTGAAGCACACGTGTTCCTCCCCCTCTTTATTCAACAGAGCCTCGACTGAGCTCTGTGGCACCCCCTCCCCACATAGGCTCCCCCTTCCAATAGACAACCAATGACAATCCATTCAAGAACTCCACCCCCATTACAAGTAAACATCTCTCCATTATATAGAAAAAATTAAGTAGCGCTTGGGGGTTGAAGAGGAACCAGCTCGCTCGTGCCAGTCTGCAGACAAAGTTCTAAAGCACACAGGATGTCCACACAATGTGCTACAGCTAAATGTAGAAAGTGCTTTCTTTCATTTTCAAGGAAGTGCATTGTTGTTGTTGTTGTTGTTGTTGTTGTTGTTTTAAACAGAGAGAGGTTTTAGTTTCCCTGAATTATTTTTTTTTCTATTTAAAGAAGAGAGGAACTTCTAGAATTAAGTTTTTTCTTTTTTATTTAAAGAGAGGGACTTCTAGAATTAAGTTTTGTTTATTTAAAGAGGGACTTCTAACATTACGGTTTTTTACATAAAGAATTACATGTTTTTTTATTTAAGAAGAGGGGCTTCCTCTAGAATTACATTTTTGTTTTTATTCAAAGAGAGTGAGTTTGTTTTCAAGGATTACCCTGGTTTTTATTTAAATCAGAGGGACTTTTCAAGGAGTACCTTATTTAGGAACTTCTTCCAGAATTACCTTGCATTTTTTATTTAAAGAAGATAGGGACTTCTTCTTCTAGAATTTCATTGTTTTTATTCAAGGAGTGAGTTTGTTTTCTAGGAGTACCTTTTTTTTTTCTTAAAGAAGAGGGATTTTGTTTTCAAGGAGTACTTTACGTTTTACTTAAAGAAGAATTGGACTTATTTTTCTTCCAAACACTAACAGTTAAAGCACCAAGTTGCAGGAATCTGCAAATATCTGCTCCCATGAAAAAAAAGGGCGTTTATTGAGATTCTGGTCAGCAATAAACACGCAATTCCTGCGATTTAAAATGATTGCAGCCAGAGAGGCGTTGGTCATAGGATATGGGACAGGACTCCACCCTAAGCACGCGAGCGCGTGTGCTAAGCACTTCCTCTGTTGAAAAAAAAAACGATGCAAATTTCGTAATAATTCCAAGCTCAAAGTAAAACAGAGAATTACACTTTACTAAGAACATAATAATTCCAAACAATTTCTTATTATTATTATTACTAGCTAAGCTACAGCCCTGATTGGAAAAACAGGATGCTATAAGCCCAGGGAGTCCAACAGGGAAAAATAGCCCAGTGAGGAAAGGATATTAGGAAATAAATAAGCTACACGAGGAGTAATAAACAATCTAAATAAAATATTTCAAAAACATATTCAGACAACATAACAAAAAATATTTCTCTCGCTAAATTTAATATTCCTCCAACAAACTCCTTTTTACATCACATCCTAACAGAACATCTCTGCAAATCTCCCTTCCCTATTATAAATCATCATTTTTACCCAACTTCCGCCCTTACATCCGGTCAGGTCAACACCCACCCACCCCCTGCCAGACCATCGCGCCGAGGAAGGAACCAGGCAGGTGCGACAATCATTAACTATTTCCCAAAACCGTGGCACTGAAACAGAACGGCCCTGTCGGAAAATTTGGGGGAATGGGGGTGGAGACTTGGGTAAGGGGATTGGAGACTTTGGGGAAGAGGGGTGGAGTCATGGGTAGGGGGTGGAGACTTGGGGAAGGGAGTGAAGTCAGGTAAAGAGGGGGAAGTCATGGGTTAGGGGTGGTGGAGAGTTGGGGGCAGGGGTTGATAAACGCAGCTTAATATTACGCGCGTGTAATCAGCACCTATATATTCACGGGGCGTCGGATAAGGTGGGTGGGTGGGTAGGATAGGTTAGGCAAAATATCTCTTCCGGTCAGCCGCGCGTTCTGGGGTTAGTTACGCTGATTGTTGTGTGGGCGTATTGACACGCTTTTGCTGTTATTCACGTCTATAAATGTCGTGCGTACGATAATTCATGTGCGACTGTCTATCTTTCGTGAGGGTGTATTGAAAATTATAGGCTTGTTTGGATATAAACGCTACAGTCCACTACAGAATAAAGGCCTCAGACATGTCCTTCCACTCCGTCTGTTTATAGCATTTTCACATATAGATACACATGCAAAGAGAATAAATTTTCTCTCTTTTCTCCAATGAGAATTGCTAACCAACCAACCACCTTCCGTTTTCTCTAAGTCAACTTCCTCTCCTCTGACCCCAGCACCCAGCTCTACCTTCTTTCCCGTTGAAGAGTTCCCCTCGACGCCGGACGCCATAGATCAACACCTCCCCTCTGCAAACGTCAACGGACGTAGGCCCTCGACGCCTGTGCCTAAGAGGAAGCCACCGCCTAAGTGCTAAAAATGCTCACAGAATTTGCTTTACGCTAAAATTAACGACTGCAATGGTGGATGATTTAGTATCATGGGAAACTCAAGTAAAAACTAATCTACTAGTTATTGTTTAAACTTATTACTTCTCACGCAGCACGACTCTTCAGATGCGACACGGAAGCCCCTCACCTCAAACGACCCTCACATGCAACGCGGAAAGTCCCTCATCTCAAACGACCCTCAGATGCGACACGAAAAGTCCCTCATCTCAAACGACCCTCAGATGCGACACGAAAAGTTCCTCATCTCAAACGACCCTCAGATCACGAAAAGTTCCTCATCTCAAACGACCCTCAGATACGACGCGAAAAGTCCATCTTGTCAAATTTTTAGCCACGTGAAATTTAGACAGGCACAAGGCGGGTACACCGGACCTAGCCCTTTTCGACTCATAAGAACACATGGAATGACTGACCGAAATAACGGCCGGAAAATACATAGAAGAATCTCGTTTACATAGAACTTTGTTCCCTTGTAAGACTGCGGTGTCGCCGTTTCCTCTTTGTTGGGGATAAGATGCCCAGGACTATAGTGTGGTTTGGGTGTTGGTCTGTCAATGGTGAAGCTGTTAGGCATTGTTCCTTTCCAATGTGTTTGTGGGGAGGGGGGGGGGAGGGATTAATTCATTTGGATTCGTATTGACGCGTACGTAGCAACAAACGTGCTAAGACGGACCGGACCTTTGCCACAAAAGGCGAGCCATTCCAACGAGCCATTTTCTGACCTTTTACTCAAAGGGAGAATTAATTTCGCAACAAAAGGCTTGCCTAGCAAAAGGGGCCAATTTGCCTCAGGTGGAAAATGCAAAAAGGCCTTCTGGGGGAGGGGGGAGGGGAAATCAAATGGCCAAGTCAAATTCAGAAGAGGCCTTCCCTAGTCACAGACTAAGGCTGCGAAATATGGTACCTACAAATCATGCTTTGCTTTTCACGAAGGGAATATATAACACGTACATACGAGACTAAACGTATACGTTATGGGAGAGATATATGCCACCGACCTTTCGTTGATGCCTAATGAAGAAAGTGGGCCATATCCAAAAGGGGCCGGTTTAGCCTCTGATCCTAATCCCAGTGCAAATACCGCAAGGGAAGGAAGGGACGAAGGAGGAGAGAGAGAGAGAGAGAGAGAGAGAGAGAGAGAGAGAGAGAGAGAGAGAGAGAGAGATGCGGTTAGCCCCATGATGGCGGTTAGGAGATGCTATGGTCTTGTGGGACGGCTGTCGAAGGATGACAGACCACCGCCCACACACACACACGCACACACCCTAGCCGAAAAAGGACCAAGACGTCTACGAATTATAACGATTTAAAGGACCACCTTCTCCCCCAACCCTGTCCCTCGACAATTCTTAAAAACAAACCATCGCGATAACCCTTCTCTTTCCTCGTCCATAGGAAACCTCAAGCTAGGACCTCAACATCCGTCGTCCTTAAACCCAAGCCAATACATCACTCAACAGAATCCAAGCCTCCTCTCCCTCTCTCTCTCCAGACTCTTTATAAGCTAACAAACACAAAACAACACATATCTGGAAAACCACGAGTTAACGACCAATCCCATACGATGCCAAGAGACACGACGGTGTAACTGACTCTGACCGTCGTCCGTGACATTCCTTATCGCGAGCAGGATGCTGCAAATCGTTCTTTGAAATAGATATTCAAACACTTTTGGGTAGACGCCTAGTATTGGCTGAGAAAAGCCATGAAGGGATTGTTGGTGATGTTACTCGGTAATTTAAAATGTACTTTTAGATGATGATGATGATAATAATAATAATGGACACGCAATATAAAGAGGGAAAATAATGTAATGTTATTAAACTTATTGAGTTGTTTATGAAATTAAATTTTTTTCAAAATTAATATTCCATAAAGTAATAATTATATATCTCAGCAAATATACCGAAGGCTAACTAAATTAAACTTATGTGATGGAAATAATTTTTTATTCAATATTCAAAGAGGCAATAAATCGAAAATATATATATATATATATATATATATATATATATATATATATATATATATATATATATATATATATAGCCAGTAAACCTATGAATAATTAAATCGAACTTAAGTAATCGAAATGATCGAAAAACGATGTTCTATAAGCTGTCATTAAGGACGAAATGTGGGAAAAGCAAGAGGAGACTACATGGAATAGAAGAGGCCTAACAGGGAAAGAAGAAAAGAAAAGAAAAAAAACTCCCATCCACGATGAAAAGGCTCAATAGACAATAAGGGACTCCATAGAAAGCCTTTGCTCGCTGGGCAACAAGAGGATATAGTCTGGAAAAAGAAAAAGGAAAAAATGAGTGGGGGAGGGACTATGGGAAGGGGGAGAAGGAGGAGGCAAGGGCACCCAAGACGAAAAATGAAAAGAGAAAGACATAACTCGGTTTCTAAGCACCTGACATTCCTCAAGAGAAAAGATGAGGAACAGCGGATGGTTTACAAAACCTGGAGAAGAAGAAGAAGATGCTCTTGCCTACTCTGCTTAAGGTGCTCCTGAGACTGCTGGAATTCATCCTGGGAAAAGGGGTCTGGAAACTGGAAAGGTATCTAAGAACGCGTTCTAATATGTTGCAGGAGAGAAACTTTTATTGGAGACCTGTCATCACAGATGGCATCGAGTTCCAGAAATCTTTTAGACTGCTGGAATTCGACCTGGAAAAAGGGGTCTGGAAACTGGAAAGGTGTCTAACAACGCATTCTAACACGTTGCAGGAGAGAGACATTATTGGATCCATGTGTGATAGATGGTTTCTTCAAAGAAACTTCAAAGTATGCACACATTCTAAGAGATTTGAAAATAACTTTTTGGGATGAACCAAAATTACACATTAACAGAAGCTATGAGAACAGGGTGGAACTAAGGTTTTGCTCTACCGACCTTAGATGCCAGGGGATAGCTACTGGTAGGTCTTCCGGTAACAGGATGTGGTCACATAAACCATAGTTTGTATAGGATAATAATTAAGCTGCCCTGCACAAACTGCATACATACATACCGTACACTTATAACACCAAAAGAAATATCTGGACAGTCACATAGTACAGAATTTAACCCCTTTATCTTTACTGAAGTATAGTTAACTAAAAGCAGTTAATTACAAAATAGAAATGAATTGAAAAGACCAATCTGGATTGTCACATAATCCAAAATATAACCCTTTTATCTAAGCTGTAGTATAGTTAACGGAAATCAACTAATTCCAAAACAGAAACTGAAAAACATATCCTGAAATATTGAATAACTGGAAACCTCAACGACGATAAAAAAAAACTTAACAGAAGTTTATTCATTGTAAAAACGTTGCGGTTTAGACTAAAGCTTACAACGCCAAGCCTCGCACGAGGCAGAACATAAGTGAAAAAGGAGAAAAAACCCTTTTCAATAAATTCCAGTAAAGGCCAAAGAAGAAACCCCGAGGTCAGGACTTTTCTAAGCGAACGTCTTCCAAGATGTCCCATAAAAAAGGGGGCAAATCTGTAAACACATTGGCAGTTATAATTGGAAATTGAAACGGAACTATGGAGCGTGTTGGGTTCGGCCTGTTTATATATCTCCTTCCCAGTCCAGCGTTGAATACCTTTATGGCCTCTGTGACACAATGCTAGACTAATTCCCGAAATTTCCTTTCCCCATTCTCGAAAAACCTTCCAGAACACGACCGGCCCTTGTACGAAACAACAAAAAGAAGAAAGGGGGGAGGAGGGGGTCCCGTGGTCATTTCCTAACACGAAGAACGATTGGGATCTTTACGCCGCAAAGGCTTACGGTTCAAGTTTGCACGACCGGGCCTACTGCCGAAGATGTTCCTATTTTCTTCAGGAGATGGACTCCCTAGGATTAGTGCGTAGGAGTGAGGACTGCCGCGCACAAAAGGGCGCGTGGGCATACAATTCATAAATCAAGAAAGTTGGGCACGACTGTACCGTTGGGTATTTTGGCAGGACGCGACTGTGCAAACATCAACTCGGACATCTGACCGGGGTCCCCGTACGTCTGACCGGGGTCCCGTGCATCTGACCGGGGTCCGACAAAGATATTGCTAACGAGCAAAGCCAGATCTTTTGTTAAAGACACTCATCCGAAATACCAGTGAGTGACAACTTCCCTTAGCAACATAAAAAGGGGAAATACTTTTCAAGTGTTTATATTTTTCAAGCATAAATAAGACATGAAATATACATGTAAATATAATGAATCAATTCAAAATATATGTTTTTAGAAATTAAATCAAGGTAATAACCCTTCTATACAACATAATATTAGAGAGAGAGAGAGAGAGAGAGAGAGAGAGAGAGAGATTCCACCCTGATATCAATATTGAATTTGCTCGGGTGGAGATATTAAAAATCCATTTGTTGTGGGCAGGTGTCAAATGGCAATTCAGAACGAAGTCTCCTTCGTGAATGGGTCCCGTCTGAGCCCGCATCTCTCACTTATTTTCCACTCTACTTGTATTCTACTAAGCCTATTGCTAGGTTCTTAAAGACAACCCCCCCCCCACCCCGCCAGTCAGATTTGAGACGCCGGGAGGACCCTGAGAGGAACCAATGAGGCCTTTGGGATCAGAGGCTCTTAAGGGTCGAATTCCCTTGGCTCCTCGGGGTCGGCCTAAAATGCTTGAGCAATACAACGGATGATTGGACAGCCATCATCCTCCGTCATCTCTCCAATGGGGTTCAATTCCATAGATGAGATCTTCATCATCCAGATATCACAAGGAGGATCCAGCATCTCCCAATCTGGCTATCTTTCCTTCTCACTCTCTCTCTAACCAGACTAGAAGAGGAACGTTAAGGATATTTTTCATTAACAGAAGAGTATGAAGTGGATTATATAGATGAGAGAGAGAGAGAGAGAGAGAGAGAGAGAGAGAGAGAGAGAGAGATGCTAAATTCAACAGAAAACGTATTCTAAGCAAAAATGACACCCCCAAGATCCCTCATCAAACCACTTAACCCAATTTGTGCTATAAATAACTCAAGGCTAGCAAACCGACGAGAGGGAGGTGGCATCGGGTGTGTAGGACCAGGGGTGGCGGGTCCTCTGGAAGGGGAGGAGGGTCAGGGGTGAAAGGTTTAAACCAGTTGCCTGCCCCAGGCCCCTGTCGAGCTAAGCCCGGCGAAGAAAGGCGTCATCTGGGGCGCGTGTGCTGCAGAGGGCCCCTCGGGGCACTAGATGGCAGAATCTAACTGCACCAGAGGGGTAGTAGGAGGTGGACCACGAGCCTAGAACACTATCAGGGCAAGTCATCCAAGCCGCTAATAAGTAGCCTGGGTTCAAAGGACTCGTTTAACATCTAAGATCCACCTACGGGTGAAGCGAAGTCCAATTATCAAGGGCACGAGCGCGCGAGTGGCTACGTGGATGCAATGGGACTTGGCTAATTCCCTCCTGAAGGTGTCTTACGTAATGCCATCGGAGTTCACTCCACAGATAAATAAACAGATATTTGAAAAGATTCTAACATTATCTAATATTGCTACACAAGCCCTATCTCCTAAATTGACAGACACCTTACCTAGACTTATATACAAAAGAATTTCAGCGTATGATAAATAAATATTTTAAAAAGTTCTACATTTCATCTAATACTGCTACCCAAGCAGTATCTCCTACGTACAAAAGGGCGTATAATAAGGAGCGTTATAACTTCGACTTACTCTCAAAGCCACCGATATACACAAACGCATGTCTGCATAAATAAATATATAAATAAAATATTTTGAAAAGCTCATTATTTCATCTAATACTGCTACCCAAGCAGTACCTCCTAAGTAGACAAAGGCGTATAATAAGGAGCGTTCTTACTTCGACTTACTCTCAAACCCACATAGATACGCAAACGCATGTCTGCGTAACCAAGACCACTCGAATCATCTTGAAAAAGCACATATGCCCATGGTCAGTCCAACAACACACCTACCATCTGGCCACCTAGACAAGACAGTTATTCAATAGTTTTTTTTTTTTTTTCAAGAACCTTCCTAAGATTTGCTTTCTCTCTCTCTCTCTCTCTCTCTCTCTCTCTCTCTCTCTCTCTCTCTCTCTCAATGCTCGCTATTTTCCCCATTCTTGGCCGTTAAGATTGATCGCTGTTACAGCTTTTCTTTGCCACTTTTCTTTTACTTTTTTTTTTCTTTGTCTCGCTCTCTTCTCAAAAAGCAATGTGTCTTATTCAATAACAACAGCTGACAGTTTTGGTCAAGGACGGGGGACTCGAGTTAAAAAAAAATTATAAGCCTGTTTTGTGATCTGATGAACGTTATATATGTGTGTGTTTATATATATATATATATATATATATATACACACACACACACAAATACACCTCACTATCTATTCTACATACAAACTAAAACACACAAAAAGATACACACCAACCGACTCATTGTACAATATCCACAGCAAAGAGATATTGTAAAAAAAGAAAAAAAATGACCATTTGAAAAATGATGGGAGAAAGAAACCGGAAAAAATGCATATTACTGAAAAAAAATCACCCTCCCCTCCACGACAGGGTTATGATATAGGTCCGAAATTTCCATTTCATTCAGCAAACTTTTTATGAAAGGGCGAAGCCACAATGGAATCATTTAAGAAGAAAAAGAAGTAGAAGAAAAAAAACAGGTGGGTGCTGAGAGCATTTGCGGGCTTAAAAAAGTATATAAAAAACCAGGACTTTTTTTTTTTATGATTTATGCAGTGGCCTAATTTCTGTGCAACAGAATGCGACCGCGAGACCCACACACCCCTCCCTCCTCCCTTTGAGTCCTTTGACCTACCCTTCAACACCCAAGGGGTAACAAAGGTGATCTATTCACTTGCAAAATCTATATATATATAAAAAATTGCAAAATTCCCAATGGGTGAGATGGAGTACACACACAAGTGGAATAAGGATTTTTTTCAGGTTCTCAGAAACCGACATTAACCAAAGAAGGGGGTCGGAAAAGAAAAAAAAAATGAATAGGGAAAAATTAAGTGAAAAATGAATAGGGAAAAATGGATGATGTATGATGTGTTACGATATACGTGGAGTAGTCATAATAATAATCGGAAGAGGAGGAGAGGGAATAAGAAGACGTAATAATAATAATAATTATAATTGGAAGAGAAGGAATAAGAAGGCGCAATAATAACAATAATAATAATAATAATCGGAAGAGAAGGAATAAGAAAACGTAATAATAAAAAATAATAATCGGAAAAGGGGGAGAAGGAATAAGAAGACTGATAATATTAGCCAAAGATATGTGGATAGGATATTACATGATATAAGATGGATTGCAATAACGACAAAAAACAACAAAAAATAATTTCCTTTCCTCACTCAGCTATTCTTCCCAGTTGGGGCCCTTGGGCTTATAGCATCTTGCTTTTCCGACTAGGGTTGTAGTTTAGATGATAATAATAATGATGACAATAATAATAATAATAATAATAATAATAATAATAATAATAATAATAATAACAGAGCTCAAATCGTTCGTATAATTTTCACTCCTCAAATCTACAGCACATAAAAAAAAAAAAAGATGCCATGAAGAATCTTCAACAAAAATTATTTACATGAAAATAGCGAATTTAATTTGTTCCAAACATTAAGATATTAATCAAAATTGACGCATGATATTGTCAATATATTAATGGGAAAGCAAATTTTATTAAAATGTGTATAACATATGTATAAATTTATTGTCTTCTTGTCGCTTGAGTCCGTAAAATAAAAAAAATATATGAATAAAAAGACGATTATCTATAGATTCCCAAAAAATTTTCTTTAAAAATTTAAAAAATGGTTTCTTTATAATTTAAAAAAAAAATTTCAAAACGCTACATTACAGCAAATTTCAAACTCACAAGTAACTCCAATTTCTACAGCTTGAATCGCTGTAACAAACTTTTCAAAAGATTCTACGACTTTTGTTCTTACAAGGAAAAACGCTTCTCAACAAACACAGTGGCCACTGATGAATAAACTGGTTTAAAATGGCTAAGATTTTTCAACCCTAACAGCTATACAATGCATACAATATCAATTATACATAACATTTCCTTACGCAATGATTTCCCCATGGGTATAGCAATAAACAGTCAAACTCTCTCCTGAGGGCTGGTCAATCTTACGCGTGCGCTGTTCAGGCGTATAAAACTCTCCTTAGTCGAAAGCCCACTGTCCATTGGCATTTCTTTTGTACATGTCAAAAACGTAGCAGCTGGGTGTGTAAAATGCCTTGTATATATGCCCCTAAGATATTATCTTCGTGGGGTGGACCAGAGCTCGTTGCCTTTCTTGCCGGACTTTGATTACGAAACCTTTCTATATAAAAAAAAAATTGAACATTTTTTCGCGACTTTCTTCATATAGAAAGTACTCTTATCGAAAGGGGGAACTTAAAGGAAACTACTTCCCCTCTAAGTACGCCCTAGAAACTCAATAATAAGTAAAAAATATACGAATTATAAATGGCTCTTGTCCATTTCTGTGGCTATAATTCAGTGAGGAGAATTGAGAACACTTCTTGCACGGGACAAGAAGTGGCAGAGGAAAAAACCGTTTCAGAAAAGGCATAAAATGAACTTTGGTCCGTTGGACGAGATGGAAAAAAATGAGAGAGAGAGAGAGAGAGAGAGAGAGAGAGAGAGAGAGAGAGAGAGAGAGAGAGAGAGAGAGAGGGGTTCTTAGTAGAGATTAGAAACTGCTCGAGACCAATCTTGCTGGGCATTGTCCAACGATGTTGAGTATCCTTCCTGACAAGATTGGCAGAGGATACTTAAACACAATCATATCGCCGAACATAATGTGTGTGAGAGAGAGAGAGAGAGAGAGAGAGAGAGAGAGACTCCTTCAGGTCACATTCTAATGCAAATCGATGAGGGAGGGAGACTAGAGGGGTGACCACTACTAATGTCCCTGACTAACCCTTCTTTTGCCCTAATCTTCCTATTGCCTAAATTGAGAGAGAGAGAGAGAGAGAGAGAGAGAGAGAGAGAGAGAGAGAATTTCCTCTTTCTAACAGTAAACTACTAATTGATCATTTCAGCCTGAAATAAAAATAGGGAAAAAATAATACAGTAAAAGATGATCATGACATGAAAGACAGAGAGAGAGAGAGAGAGAGAGAGAGAGAGAGAGAGAGAGAAAGGAAAACAATACATGTCATAATCGAGAATTACCATTTAAAAGTAATTACACTCCAGCACCTGGATCTCAATATCAGGAAGAAAGGTATACTATGACAATTTGCTTTTCACTGGGCGCCCTGCCATCTCAGTCTCCTGTCTATACACATGTTGGTATCATAAACATGCTAGCGACTACCTAGACAAACAGAACACCTTTCTGTGACATAAAGCAGCTCAAGGGACCCGCAGAGTTGACTGACCTCCGGGTGTCGCGCCAGCAGTTCCAACCTATCAATAACTGAATACACATGGGAGCAGATATACAGACGCGAGTCTGGATCGGTATAGCGAATGCAAATAAGGCCTCAGGAAACACAAATGGAGAGAGGTATTATCGCATAGCAAATACAGAATTGGGAGGTCGAATGTACGTACATACACAATCTCTCTCTCCACATCTGCCTCGACTCGATCATCCATCTGAGCTACCTCTTTAAGAGGCTGATTAAAACTAATACTTATGTGAATCCTCCCGCCTGCTACAAGCTGGAGCTGTTACCTCAGCAGGAAAGCAACAAGAAGCAGAGCAGACCTGGACATCCATAGGACATAATACGGATGCTTTATCGTGCAATCAACAGGCCCTCAATAAGAGCGTTTGTTCCCCCTACAAAATACACCAGCCAGCCGCCACCGCCGCCAGACTCCTCTTTTTCTATAGGACCCAGGCAAGTTTTGATAGGTCGCATTCACGTCCCATCTGTTTGGGTACACGGCCGCTGATTGGTCGGCGGCGGGTGCCAGCTGGAACCATTCCGGCCGCTCATTGGCTGGTGGAACGCGACACCGGGAGGCTGGGTGCCTGCGCGTAAGAAGAATTATCGGCGTTCCACAAAGTTACGTCCGACGGCGAATGATTCGAAAGGGGAAAATCCTACTACGAGATGCACTGGAAGTTATGGAAAGGCAACTTGAACTGGGTCACGATGATGTTGTAATAGGGAAATATCAGTCGAGGACATTGGCTAATCGATCTGATGGAGTTGCTATTTCTAATACTATTCTCATTTCGGTGGCAGGATATAAAATGATGTTGCACGCAGATTAACCATAATATTGAAAAAAAATGCATATCTAATTATTATTATTATTATCACTTGCTAAACTACAACCCTAGTTGGAAAAGCAGAGGCTACAAAACCCAAGGGCCCCAAGAGGGAAAATAGCCCAGTGAGGAAAGGAAATAAGGAAAAACTACAGAGAAGTTTAAGAACAATAATAACATTAAAATAAATTTTTCATATATAAACTATAAAAAATTGAAAATAACATGGATAAACAAATCAAAATATAGAACAAAACATCTACAGTATATAGTAAACATATCGCTAAAAGTACACTAAAACCTATGGAAACACGACCCTCAAACTATACTCTGCATCACAGGGGGCTAGGTAATACTGGATAGTGGCATGGGAGGGATGGTACACCTACCAGACTACTATTGAATAGATCCACGTGCGAGGAGAGGCAGGGGGGGGGGGGGGGCATAGGGGGACGGGAGGGGACACAGACGTCCTGGTCCGTGATGAGCATTGCCTAATAATATCTAGGGGAGGTGTGGTGAGGTGGGCCAGGGGGAGGGGGGCAACAAAACCAGGGGTCCCTTGACAAACCAGCCACCAGATAAACTCTAAAATCTCAACAGCTGTCCTCGCTTTGTTTATTGTATGTACAGGGGGGGGGGGGTACTTGAAACAGTGGCTGATCAGTGTAATAAAATGAGATAACACTCTTAATCTGACTGATGATGTCTACTGCATAAACTATGCGCGTACTTACGCACCGACCCCCAAAATGATTAAATTGGTATGAAATTCGGAAAGTGATGTCAACTGTATAAACTATATGCTTATTTACGCATTGTCCCACACAATGATTAAATTATTATGAAATTCGGAAAGTAATGATCTGCTGTAGAAACAATATACGTATTTACCATTGTTCCCCAATGATCAAATTATAACACTCGGAAGGTATTTCCGGTTAGACTACGGGAAAGTAAATAGATCAAACGAGATGGTAAAGGCACCAAACTACGCAAATTTAACTTACATTACGCAGCAACACCTGACGCATGAAAACAGCTGAATAAGACTGGAAATACCAACTGGAACGACGATGATCAAAAGTGCTCTGTTTGCAAAAGTATGTGGGTTTAACGCACCGACATCATTTTACTGAGAATTTGACATAAATCTGGAGACAAAATCAACCTCGAGAGTCATATGCATGAATGTGAATGGGCTGACATCAGTTAAAAGCCCTCAAAAAAAAATTGACATATATCTCCAGAAAATGTACTGAACCCACATACTGATGTTAACATCCTGTATCTCAATGGCAGTGCTTTGGCAACCGATCTGGCGTTTGTTTACATTATGTGTCTTAACTGGAGTGCTTTGGCGACCTCCCTGAGGAGGTCCTTTAAAGTCTTAGCTAAGGTGGGCGTTTCTGCATTTGGTACTTACCGGTGGCGGCCAGGGCGACGAAGACAGTGGCGTGTCTCTTGACGGTGGGCTCCCTGCCTATTCTGGAGGGTAGCCTCCGCAGCAGGTGGTCCATGAAGTCACCCGCCGTCACCGGAGATAGGTCCCAGCCAAGCTTCGACACAAGCAGTAACTCCCAACGCTGTGGGGGAAAAGATAAAGGAGAAACGTGTTAAATAAAGGTGTCATATTGTCAGAGATATTATTATTATTCTCATTATTGTTATTAGTCAAGCTACAACCCTAGTTTAAAAAACAAGACACTATAAGCCCAAGGGTTCCAACGCTATTATTGTTATTATTTTCTAAACTACAAACCTAGTTGGAAAAGCAGGATGTTATAAGGCCAAGGGTTCCAAAAGGGAAAAATAGCCCAGTGAGGAAAGGAAATAAGGAAATAAAAACAATATGATAATCAACAATTAATAAAATATTTCAAAAACAGTAAGATAAAAAGATATATCATATAAACTATAAAGACTTATGTGATGACTGATAAAAAAATTAAATGATAAAAGACAACTCAAAGCTCCCCAAGACTTAATGAAGCCCTGGGAAGCCAAAGAAAACCATAGAATCTATTGAAAGGCTGATTCAAAATACATAATAATGAGCCGAACTAATAATAATAATAGTGAAAGGCTCGCCTAGGCCTCATAATATATTCAATAGGCCATTAGGCCTTCCATCCCCAACAAAAAGCATTACTAATCGACCCAGAAGAACTTTTCCTTGAGAGATTCTTGGCGACAGATATGGGATATTTCACCACACGTCCGACGTCATAGGCCGTTCAACTCAGTGTCAAACCATAGAAATAAGATTTGGAAAAAAAAATTAGCTGCCTAGGCCTAAAAATTTTGTTGGCCAGATCGAATGGGGGCCAAACCAATTGAGGCCACTGGGACAAGGGCCTCAAACACCGGTCTCTCTCTCTCTCTCTCTCTCTCTCTCTCTCTCAAAGGGAGGGAAAAAGAGTAAAAGCATACAGAGGGGAGGAGAAAGGGTCAGATAGTCGAGCAAGGAGCTGCTGCTGTTATTATTGTTATTTTTTTTTATTTCGGTCATACGCTGCCACCTGCGTCCAATCGGCCTCTATAACTCTTACAGCTATCACTATTACCATTAGGACCAAGTACAAGTAATCACTTTGGACGCTTGGGGAAAAAATATAAGTGGCGTAGCACTTATCAATGGTTTACTTTTAATTGGTTGATTAAATTCAGAGGATCTCATTAGAGGACCATTAAATGCTGCGTCACACAGTGGCGCATAGAAATCTTTTTAAGTTTATTAGTAATTCAATAGGACCCCCAAAATTGAAATATTAAAACAAAATCTTTCAAGGGATAATTTCTATAACTCAAAAAGACCACTAAAATAAGTTTTCTTAAAACTTTAAAAACGTTTAAGGGATATGCTTTTTATAACTCAATATGACCCCTAAATAGCGGCTTTCTCAAAATTTCAAAAACTTTCGACGGATGTTTGTTGATAACTCAATGAGACCCCTAAAATATGTTTTTTCTTAAAACGTCAAAAACGGGATATATATTCATAGAAGCTAAATGATACCAAACGGGGTATATATGTTTTTTTTTTATATGACCAAGATTTAAAAATAAGAATGAATGAATGCTTTGAAGTTTTCTGAAAAAATATTTTTGAGCCTGAAGAACATTCTAAATAACTAAAAATGGAACCAATATATGTTTTAATGTGATCAAAAGATTCAGAAACAATAAAAAAGCAATAAGGCTTTTTTTCATTAACATCATGGGAACTAGCGCCCAAATTCTATTGAAAATTTAGGCCTGGGAGGCCTATGCACCGACATATGCGAGAAAAACCACCCTATCTTATTTATAGCATTTTAACGAGCTCTTAAAAGCAAGCCTTTGCCAAATCACCTTTTCGCAAAAACATTTTTGCGCTTAATAACTTCCGCGACCACCGGGTCCATATGTTGCCAGTATCCGGCTAAAACTGACGCGAGGACAAATTAATTTTTGATCGTAGGCCTAAATTCTAAAAGCCGTCCACGCCTTCAGGAACTCGGGAGGGACTTGCAAACGCTTTCATTAACGAAGGACCCAACATACTACACATCACTTTTGGAGCCCTTGGGCTCATAGCATCCTGTTTTACAAAAAGAATAGGCCACAGGTTGGATTACATGAACAGCTGACCCCAGGCGAGGTGAACCAACATAAAGGTCAGGTTAGGTCATTTGTTAGGCCAGGTGGCATGCCCCGTTGTTTTCATTGGGGGAGGGGGGAGGTCAGGGTAGGTGGTAGTGGAGGAGTAAAGTTCGATTACTGTATTGCCTATGACCAAAAGGGGATTGTTTTGACTTAATGTAATTAGTTTGGAGGGTCTCATTCCAAAACTGACTATTAATTATATTAATTACATTATTACCTTTAGTTTCATGGTTCCTCATCTCAAAACTGACTATTCTATCTTAATTCTCTTCCTTTTGTCTTGTTAAAATTTTTAGTTTATATGAGATATCTATTTTAATCTTGTTGTTCTTCTTAAAATAATTTATTTTACTTTGCTTCCTTTTCTCACTGGGCTATTTTCCCCGTTGGAGTCCCTGGTCTTAATGCATCCTGTTTTTCCAACTAAGGGTGTAGCTTAGCAAGTAATAATAAAAATAATAATGTCATTAAAATTCAGTCTGATGGTACCTCATCTCAAAACTGACTTGATTAATTATATAAAAACCTTTGAAAATGGTATTCCGTCTTAATGAATGTTGCTGAATAATAAAAATAGCATTCTAATCTTAATAAATGTTGCTGTATAATGTTCTTATTATTTAAAGAGGGAAATTTCTATAGACTATTTTAATAATTCAAAGCTTGCAATCTATTTTGTATGAAATGCTATATATCCATCCAAACGTTTAAAATTAGAACATCTATCTGTAACTTTGTTGCTAAATACTACTGTATCTTTTTTACAGATGATATTCTCTTCTTAATAGTTCAGCTGTTTAAATGATGTATTTTAATCTTGAATAAGAAATACAACGCAGAATCTTTTAGAACATTCTTCCTCACTGATGTATACGCAAAATAAATTTAGCCTCAGAACGCTCTTATCCCAAACCATTTCTACAATGTCTACAAAAGTACCCGAGGCCGAACTGTCGTCATTGCCATACCAATCTTATTAACATGCCATTAAAGAGACTTCCATTGCCAGATTTCCATCTAGACTTGCATATCTTGAGCCTTAAAAGTCTTATAAAAAAAGACCTTTTACCTAGACCAGGAGGTTCATGGACGTCCCTATGGTTAGAACCGATATATATTTTTTTCTTCCTTTTCCCCTCCAGAGGACTTGCAAGGACAAATGGATTCTGACAAACATTAGCATAACGGTACGCTAAGCCTTCTAAAAGTCCCGAGGAGGAGAGGCATGACCCCTGTGTACGCCTGCAGAGAGACCGAATTGGATCCAATGTTCGCTTCAGATGGAGATGGAAAATGAATAGATGGAATTGAGGATGATTATTCAGCCGAAGGTCTATAGTGGGAGTGGTCCTCCTCCTCCTGCTGCAGGCCCCTAAGTCGTCTCCTCCTGCTGCAATGTGATGACGACACTCTGAATGCTAAAGAGACTTCTGTTCCCATTCACGTAGACATGCAACACTCTCCCCCCTTCTACATTCGGCCATTTTCCCCTACGAACTAAAAGCCTCTCATTCATCCATCTACACTTGTCAGAATCTCATGGGTGAACTCAGCCTCCCCTTCGTTGCAATTTCTCACGATGCTGTGATAAGATACTGAACATCTCCAGCCCCCGCTCTCTTCTGTCGTCTCTTGGATTTAAAAAAAAAAGCATATCTTGAACGTTTTCACGTTTTAAGAAAAACTATCTTTAGGGGTCCTATCGAGTTATAAAAACATATACCTTGAACGTTTTTATTATCTTAAGAAAAACTTCTATTTCTATGGCACCACGATGTAAGAAGCCCTCCGATCTTCCACTTGGCGCCAGCCAAATGGAAAGATGGTGCCAAAAACAGCGTCAAATGAGGCAAGTTCAAAAGGTGCGGAAAAACGAAAAATAAAAATCTCAATTTACGTCGACAACAGAGGCTTCGTTTACGAACCCCTTGCCGTTCCAATCAGCTTCGAAAACATTGGTCCTGCCGAGGACTGCCTAGGGACGTAAATACCTGGTTTGAAGGGGTTTTCCCCTCTACGTAAACTCTACAATGAATGAGCAACTCAGAGAGAGAGAGAGAGAGAGAGAGAGAGAGAGAGAGAGAGTCTTCCTCACCTTATTTATGGAAGGTGGGGTACCGATTACCGATAAGACAACACAAGACTTTCGGGATCATCTCCAGCTACTAGCGGCAAGAATCTTAACTAAAAAAAAAAAAAAAACACAGCCATCCGATTCCGACAGCACTGACTTCGACCCCACAACCTCCAACCTTCCCGCAACATCAAGAGCTGCATACCCGGGGAGGGAGACGGAACACAAATAATTCGAAGGGGCATTCAATAAATGCCAATTAATACCCTCGGCGGATTAGAGGATCCAAAGGCGTCGCTTCCTTGAAGGAAGCGATATTGTTTGGGGGTCAAAAGTCGGCCGTCTTTGAAGTGAAGCCGTAGCCATTACGGGATGATTGGCTCTCGCCGGGACGCATCTAAATGGTAAACATTAGCGATGGAATAGTTGGTTACACAATGGGACGTCAGGTCGAGACCGCCAGACGTTACGTTCGTCTTGCAGAGGGAGAGATGATGCAGGAGAATATCCTTTAAATGATGTAGATTTAATTGAATTATTAATCGGAATTCTAACGTTAGATTAAGGAAAGTTGATGAAGGAGAGACTCCTTTAAATGATGTAGATTTAATTGAATTATTAATCGGAATATTAACGGTAAATTAAGGAAAGATGATGAAAGAGACTCCTTTAAATTAAGTAATTTAATTGATATATTAATAAGGATCTTAACCCGAGAATAAATCAAAGTAAAGATAAGATGAATAATAGAATAAGAATATAATGCTATGTGAGAGAGAGAGAGAGAGAGAGAGAGAGAGAGAGAGAGAGCCTTTACCGCCTCATTTCCCGCTTGAGTGACATTCCCACGTAATCCGAACCCATGCCTACACATGAGAAAAATAAATAACTACGTAAATTACGGGGATGAGTATATGCGTATCTGGTTGGAAAGTCGAGATTACAGCATGTGCGTATATGGTTGGAATGTTGGGATTGGAGTATGCACATATAAGGTTGGAAAGTCGAGATTACAGTATGTGCGTATAAGGTAGGAAAGTCGAGATTACAGTATGTGCGTAAATGGTTGGAACGTTGGGATTAGAGTATGTGCGTATAAGATTTGAAAGTCGAGATTACAGTATGTGCGTACAATGTTGGAAAGTCGAGATTACAGTAGGTGCGTATAAGGTTGGAATGTTGGGATAAGAGTATGTGCGTATAGCCTATGTCTGGTAAGTCGAGATTGGAGAGATGTGCGTATAAGCCTATGCCTGGTAAAGTCGAGATTGGAGAGATGTATGTGCGTATATGGTTGGTAAGTCGAGATCAGAGTATGTGCGTATATGGTTGGAAAGTCGATATAAGAGTATTGTATATACGTATATGATGTGAAAGTCGGGAACATAATCTTAAACGTAAAAACCCGTTTTGTATCTAGATGCGTATGTCTACATTCTAACATACATACATGAGTATATGAGCGTAAACCCGGGAGAACGAAATTAATTAATTAAAAAACCCGGTTAAGGACATAAACTAATATAACCGAACATGCACACCCATATAAGTACATAATTTCTGACATAAGGCCATCTAACAACCCACACTCCCTCTCTACTCACGCACGCGAAGCACTACACCCTCGCAACATCAATTGCAAGTTGCAAGGCCGTCTGACCCCAGACGTATGAAGGAAGAGAGTGGGTTGACTTGTTCTACTGTTGATTTTCTCCTCTCAGATCCTCGCAAGAATGCGTTCGAATCCTGGCCAGGGGTGGAGGCATGGTCTCGTGTGAATATATATATATATATATATATATATTAATGATTAGATGTCAGGATAAAACTTTAAATCATTCATTCATTGTGAGAGAGAGAGAGAGATACGTATAAATACTTATGCAATCAAAATCGACAAGAGATAAGAAAATGTACCAAGAATCGTATACAAAGTATGCAATTAAAATTGACCTGACCTTATCGAGGATAAAACAACCACTTCCCTCAATAAATATACGAGGTAATCCATCTCCACACCCCCTCCCCCTCTCGGGATACGAAACCATTTAATAAAAGATAAAACAATTCTCGAGTCTTAGTCATACATGTAGCTATATGCCACGTGTTCACGCATCCTCAAACTATGCATTTAAGTGACTGCTCGCGATATTATTATCCTCTTAGACCTGAGAGAGAGAGAGAGAGAGAGAGAGAGAGAGAGAGAGAGAGAGAGAGAGAGAGAGAGAGAGATGCTAAGGAGGTCGGTACTTTTTCGTGATAGAATTTAACTTCGAAATTAAAAAAGGGAAATGATATTTTTGAGAGATATGGCAAGATGGCACGCAAAGATGATTATGATCGGTACGAGAATTTTTGAGGTTGGTATGATCTTCTTTGTTTAGATATGGAGGAAATTGATTAATTTGGGTACGATGATTTTTTGTGTGAATGGGGAGTTCTTAATGAGAACAAATTCCAAGGCAATGAGAGAGAGAGAGAGAGAGAGAGAGAGAGAGAGAGAGTGTCTTCCATTTGACGAATGGTAGGAATTACTCCCTCCTGTCACCCCAACACCCGAACCATAATCCCCTGACATTCTCTGCTATTATGTCGGCCTTCTCTCTTTAGCCTCTGTAGGAGGAGCTGGGGGATTGGCTTAAGAACATTCCCCTATCCCCCTTAAGGCTCATTCCCCTCCCCACGCCCTCCTCTCACCCCCCCCCCCACACGTTCCAAGCGATATGCTGATATAGAGATTCAACAAACAAGAAATGCAGATTTTCTAGTTCACTGCAGGGCAAAGGCCTCAGACATGCCCGAGGTCTGGCCAAGTTACAAGCGATATAGAGTTCAACAAACAACAAATGCATGTTTCTAGTTCAAAGGCATCAGACATGTCAGGGATATTAACTATTTTCATCACCACGCTGGCCACTGCGGATTGGTGATGGTGGGTGACTTTAGTTTGATCGCTCACAGCAAACCAATCTAGTATGGGTGGCCTGGACTAGTACATATTTGCCAGTCATGACATATACAAACCTTTCACCACGTTAAGGTATCTACACTCAGAACATAAAAACTATTTCAAATGTACCAATTACGGTATAAAACAAATTAATTAAAGTATTTTAATGACGTGCACATATAAATTAATCACCATGGCATAAAAAACCCACACAATTTACCTCTGTACAGTTATCCTCAAACTACCTTCAATTACTGGTTTTGATATCAGCGGTGGCTTACAAATCCTAGGCCTAGTGATCCGCACGGCCAAATGGGCTGTCAGAAAACCGTATCCCAAAATTACGAACTGTGACAGAGAAATGACATATCGACTATGACACTACGTAACCGTCGTTGAAGAAAATACATCTTCATAGACGACTAAATCACTACGTCAGGTAACATAAATAAATATAAAGGTAGGTCTACTGATGGTAAAATTCAGTGTATTGGCAGGTTTGATTTCGAAGACATTATTGTTTAGGACATTTAAACAAAGGCCTGCCTTTCTGGGGACATTTTCCTGGGTGGGAGGGGGGAGGGGTTGTTGTTGAGGGGGCTAATAGTTCCAAAAATAAGGACAGCTATCCCTGCGGTATGGTCTCAAGACGACCAAGTTTCCGGATATATGAACATTATAATCCACCCTCTTGGCCTCAAACATCGAAAGGAAAAACCGTCAGGTTCCCCAGTGACTTCCTCTGAGAGAGAGAGAGAGAGAGAGAGAGAGAGAGAGAGAGAGAGAGAGAGATCACTGGTTCAAGACAAAAGCACCCCATCATAATTTCTTCTCTCATTCTTTGGCCGTCAATAAATTGTGCACCAGATTGGTTTTTGCGACAGTTAAGTGTCCCCTTTTCCTCCGGCGGGAAATAACGAGCCAGTGGCACCCACCGGAAATCGGCAGTGTCAGTTACCGGGCCATGTAAATCCCGGTCCGAGGGCACAAAAGGCATGTCCTAAATCCTGAATCTTCGACATACCTTGGGCCTATACCAATCATCTACGGGTGATGTCTTTTTTCCCACCGTCCAACGTCTCGGGGGGGAAAAAGTAATGAAAATGAGATATTAAAGACGTATATGGCTTTAGATACAGGAATTATTTCTATTGTTTTCCCCTTTTGTAATATGAATAGATGTTAAGTTATTTTATATGCTTTATTAACCAATTTTCACGTAGTTTATTTATTTCGTTTTTTTTTTATCTCACTAGGCTAATTTATCCTGTTGCAGCCCTTGGACTTATAGCATACTGCTTTTCCACCTAGGGTTGTAGACTATCTAATAACAATTAATGCTTATTCTTTACCTGCAAGCATATGGTAACTATCATCATGAATTAATTCGTAAAAATAGCAATAATTGACGAAAACGACTTCCAATATGAAAATGCAAGGTACGGATTCCTCTCTTATAAAAAAAACTTGACCGTCTCAAGTTGGGTTTACACCGTCGAACGGTTTGTCGAACCTTCTTGTCAAACGGTTCGAAGAGGTGGAGTCAGTCACAAATGCCAACGTAGCCGCGCCCACAAGTCAGGCGATGACAGACTTTCTTCGAACCGTTCGATGAACGTGTTCGACAACCAAATACCCCGTTCACAAGTTCGTAGATCACTTCAAACACTAGTCTACCAAACCTCGTTCGACGCAAGAGCTTATCGGAAATCGATATAAGAGCTCCCCTACTACGTTTTTTTTTCTTTTTTTTTTTGCTGCGTGCAAAGCTATTCGGCGGGAACGGGACACATCGCTTTGTATGTAAACGGCATTGTTATACACATAAAGCTTGCTTTGGCGCGCGAAAACGCACATACACACGCACCCACTGAGCTGGACTCTGCCACTCAGCTGAAATAATCGATAGGCTGTTGTGAGTGCAAGATATCAAATAGGTGTCTTATATAGATATCTTATGGATTTTATATGATTTATAAAATACTATAATTCAGTTTTACTAGGGAGAAGTAGAATGTTTGAAAAAAATATTTAACCCTGAACAAATAGATGAAAACGGACGGTAATTAAGACAGTTTTTCTACTTCAAGTATCAGAAATACAAAAATACACCAGATGACATTTCGTATCTATTTCAGGGTCTAAAAATAGACCAGTGCTAGCCGTAGACAAGCCAAGAATGATGAACATTGATAAACTACGGAAATTAAAGCCGTTTGTATCTGCAAAAATAACAGAACAATAAATCTACGTGCGACTATATAAGTCAAATTGGATCCACGTGTTCGTAATGCTACAAGTCTGCTTTCATTTATTGGGGAGGGGGTAATAAAGACATGGTTCAGGGGAAGACAGGTGACCACCCCCAACCCACCTTTTCAATATCAGCAACTACACATTCTGCTAAACAACTAACTGTTTTAGAAGAAACTGAATTGAAATATTAAAATATTCATCATTATCATCATGACTTCCTGACTCGGCCAATATCATAGCATGTACATAATTATAATTCATTCATTTGACTGAAAGTCAAACCAAAAAAAAAAAATATGGGAGATTACTGTAGGCCTACCAAGTCAATAGGCCGAAGAATACTGCGCAGTAAACCAATAGGCTAAGGTCGTCAAAAATCCTTCACATCCGGAGTCGCCTTTTGAATAGGCCTATAGCGTATGGAAGTCAGGGGGGCTTCAACCCCTACCCCCTTAACAATGACCGCAAGCAAGCAGAGCTATTAAACGATGCTAATTGAAGGTATACAAATGGTAACGCTTTATCTAGGTGTGCGTATATTTACGTAGCTTACGCATGGGTAAACAAGGCTCATATGAGTATAAAATGAAAATCATAAAAAAACCACGAGTTTTAGTAATAGAATTAATATATATAATAAAATCGTCAAACTCCAAAACAGGTAATTACTTAATGTAGTGGAATAATTAACCCTTATAGATGCAGCTGCTCTCTCCCTCTCTCTCTCTCTGCATATGCATGAAGGGAAAAGGAAAAAAAATAGGAAGAAAAGGTGGGAAAACGAAAGGGATAAAAAATCTCTCGAGTAAGAGACACGGCCTATGGTTTTTCCATAGACCTAATGAGGCATGGTATGTAAATTAGACCTCAATATAGACATCATCGTCTCCCCATAGACCTATTTCTCCCACGTCTCTGAGAGAGAGAGAGAGAGAGAGAGAGAGAGAGAGATACATAGGCCTACCCCTTTTCTTCTACACACTCCGTTTATTGTCACACATACATAAGGGCTTTTTTTTAAGTTTATGGCTCAGAGAAGTTCTAATACACACTCCCACCTCATCTAACTTAGCCAGCCAAACCCCCCCCCCACACACACACACATATATATATAAATATATATATATATATATATATATACAGGACCCTCCTTCGTCAGCGCCTCGGACAGGAGACGCTCTCACGTTACTCTCACTTTGTCTACGAGTGACGTGAATGATTGATGAGAGAGAGAGAGAGAGAGAGAGAGAGAGAGAGAGAGTTTCTCAGCATGATAGTAATCTATTCCCACTCATTCATTAAAAAAAAAACTACTTCTGACCCTGGTCTACGCAGCCTATTTTCCGAATGAGATACCACACTGAAGAAAAAAACTACCTTGAAAGCAAATAAAAAAAAATCCTGGGACGAAGATGACGGATAAAAAAAAATGGCCTACACTGTGGTTTACTCATCTTGAAAATCTTAGCAGCTTTCCATGGCTATGAGGTAGGGATTATATATATATATATATATATATATATATATATATATATATATATATATATATATATATATATATATATATATAAAGAAATGGACATGAGCAGGTAACATGAGAATGACAGACAATAAATGGACATTAAGAACAACAGTATGGGTCCCAGCAATTGCAAACTAAGTAGGGAAGGAAGAGAAGACGACGGAGTGATGAACTGAGAAATGTCCGGGTATAAACTGGCCTAGAAAGACCTTAAACAGATGCAGGTGGAAGGACAAGAGAGAGGTCTTTTGTCCTGCAGGGACTAGTGGGATGTGCACACCAACTCCTCGAAAACTCACAAATTTTTAAAAATGTCGAAAATCTACTCCCAATCTTACCTTGATCTCCTCAGCACTGACGGAGTAATCTGTGTAATAAGACATGAGTTCGACGGACAGGGGTCGACACTGCCGCAGCTTCGACGCCAGCAGGAGGCACACGGCTCCCAGCAGCTGAAGCTGGGTCTTCTGCACTACGCAGGTACACAGGAAGCGGTCCAGAAAGTTGATCGCCACGGGGAAAACTTGATCCTCGCAAGCCTGTTCTTCGCACACCTGAGGGTAAAGAAATAGGAGTAAACGTTTAGGTAAGAATGGGGTAAATGACTGGGCAGGTACGAATTCATTCAATATCTTAAAATGCAGGTAGAAGTCTAGGTAGATAAAGGTGTTTGTTATGACCCAACAATAGTAATGCAAGTAAAAGTCTAGTATTGCTATTATTACTAGGTAAGCTACAACCCTAGTTGGAAAAGCAGAACAGTAACATTAAAATAAATATCTTAAATTGCAGGTAAAAGTCTAGGTAGATAAAGGTATTTGTTAGACTCAACAGTGGGAATATAGAAAAAGTCTAGGTAGATAAGGACTTTATTAAATTTACTTATGGAAATGCAGATAAATATCTAGATATATAAATAATTTATCGAGCTCATCTATGGCAATGTAGGTAAGTCTAGGCAGATGAGAAGTATCAATTATCTATCAAACTTCTTCAAGTAGAGATCTAGGTAGATAAGAATTTAAGTAGTCACTTTTATAAGCAGATCAATTCATTTAATTTCTAAGGAAATCCAGTAAAGATCGGTTAATATTAAATACTCAAATAAGGAACTCGTACTTAATGAAAATATTGGAATATCTTCAACAGAAACCATTAGAAATATAACAAATATTAAGCCACAATCTAGTACAAATGAGATTTGTTTCCAATAAGAGCTTTTAAAAAATTGTAAATAACCGTAGCATTAAACTTCAATCTATCATATGCAAAAAATCTACTTAAATCCTTAGATAAACATGAATTGAATTTTACACTAGAATTTGCATAAGCCTAATATATACAAAGGCATTTAAAATAAGCCAAATGTACCCTGATTTCAGACGGCGACAACAAGTAGGCAGCGAGAGAGAAAGTCCACAGAAGGCGAAGGAATCCCAGAATGCCTTTGAAAACAAAACGACAAGATCAATTAACCTATTCTCACACTGATTTAATTACCGTCTCCGTCAGTTATGGTCCGACGAGAGACAGAAGAGCCTCTCTGTGTGGCCATCAGAATGGGTTTTATCTCTCGCGCATCGATAAAAATCCTTAATGAATCGCTTAAATTACGTTATGTAATTGGAGCCAAGACGACATGTGGTAACCAGGTAGGTCACAGGGAGGAGGTAGGGGGTAGAAGAAAAATTCCCATGGTAGTCGGCCTAAGGGCACGTCGTAAACAAAAACTGGACCTATGAGCAACTCAAAATCTGTAGTCATACTTTTGATAAAGAAAAAACCGTAAGATTAATAATCACTCAAAGAATTTTAACTTACATAAGAAGATATATAGACTTTTCAAAGCAACAGGTCGGTCTAACGGGGTTGAAACCACGTGAAACTAGAGGCCGAGAGGACACAGTCGTCTCGCATCCATAGGCCTTTCTTGGGATAGCGGTCCCATTCTGCATGTTTGGGGATAAACCGTCATTATGTGGTTCGAATATCGCCTTTATCGAGTCCAGTACCAAGGATCGTTTTCTTTAAGAATGGCAAGCGAATTTACCTTACGCCTGTCTTGCCTTCAAGCACAGGCCTATGACCTAAATCTTCGAAGGCATTTAAAAAGTACAAGTTGGTGGCCCCGTAGAGGTGTAGAGAAGAATTTGCTGCTGCAGGGATTCAATTTGATAAATGATTGCTTGTTTATGAGCTGGTCATGATAATTCCTCTTGGAAAGAACAAGAAAAAGTGGATGTATATTCATACTCGTATACGCATAGATATACATCGACAGCTAACATATGAATGGACGCATAGGCCTACGCTGAACGTGACAGTTAACACGGCCAGTTACTACTAGCGCAGGAAGTCCGTTCAATGAACGACACCAAACCCAGATTAGTAGCCTACCGCCATTATGACACGACAAATGTTACGAGCCTCCGCCGATACAAGCAGCGTTTTTATAGGCTGTATTCGCACAGAATCGAAGGCAATATCCCTCTTTTGTAATTAGTTCCGACGGCCTTCCTCCCACTAAGAAAGAGGTAGGTAGACCTATTATCCCAGCAACAGTCTCAAGCCCCGACAACGGAAAAACCGTTCGCGCAAACCGGTTGAAGCGAAGCCATAAAACTTCGCGAAGTGATCTTCCACAGGTCCCTTACGCTGTAGAAGGGCGCTACCGCAACCGAAAGCACACGAGGAAAACTGCCCATTGTCGAGGTTCGTAGTAGGCCTAAGGAGAGAGAGAGAGAGAGAGAGAGAGAGAGAGAGAGAGAGTTGACATCCATATGGAACCACATGTGTAAAATAATCCACATCTTGAAGAAATCACAAGATATCTGTATAACATTGATTCTAAGAACGAATACTTAAATACGACCAAGAACTACCAGGAATGACCTACCCCTTCCCCATAACCAGGGTTAGAGACAGAATAAGCAGGGTTCTAAGAATCTGTACTTTTACATAAGGCCAATATCTACAAGGACCGTCCTCCCCATAAACAGGGAAGGGGGGTTATGGGCAGATTTTGCAGGATGTGGTGCTGACCAGCGGTCGGGACAATTAATGTATGGTCACCTCCTGGTGTGGCAGCCCTTCTGGTATCTGGCAAAATAGAATACCCTCCCGAAGGGGGACATTTGACCTATACACAGCTATTCTTGTCAAGGTAATGCAGTCATAATTTAAATTGCAACTATCTTCGCGGTCGGTGTACCAGGAAAATGTCTACTACAAGTATAACATGAGAGAGAGAGAGAGAGAGAGAGAGAGAGAGAGAGAGAGAGATTCCTTAGCACTCAATCAGGCTATACCTAGACAACGCGCCAGCGAAAGTCAACACAGGCCTATCCGTGCATAAATCTTTCTTCTGTAAACAGTCTACTCATGACAGCCAGTCCTGCACATTACAACATTGTCAACATAGACACATAATATCATGTGGTAATGCATATTCATGTGTTATAGCAGCCACAATATAGCTAAGAAAGCTATAATCTCCCACTACATGGAAACACCAAATGAAGAGGTCGTAAAAGTATAGACCAACCATAAAAAAAGGACTATCTACAGCCGTGGAAACAAGAGCCTGTCACGTTTACATCTACCCTTATCGCAATTTTAAAGACGGCAGAGTCAGCAGTAAAGGGAAATGGAGTGTCTTATCTCGTCTGCATTGGTCTCCGATAATAACAACGGCGCCGGGGACTATTCATTATCAAGTTTTACCTCATTCATTCGGAGGAGATCGAGTGGCTACGGAAGTCGCCTTATCAGACAGATTAAGTTCGACTTGAGCCCCCGAGTGTATTACAAGCGTTTGCATAAAGAATGCGACTTAAAGAGGAATTACTTGCATAGGTAAATAAGTGTTGGCTAGACTAGTCACTTATAAAGATTTGGCGTCTATAAGTCTAACTACTTTCTTTTTTTTTGGAGAATTTGTTCATGTTAAGTTTATAATTAATACAATATTCCCCTGATACTAAACATACTCTATACATAATTACTTGAAATAAAAAAAAAATACTTAAAATCCTTCCTTAGAAAATGAAAAATACAGTACATGATTATGTAAGGTGTAAAAATGTTAAATAAATACATAATATAGACAATTATAAGAAATAATAATAACATCTAGCTCGCGGGGTACATTTGTAAACGTAAAACAATTAGTATTTCAAGTAGCCTAATTGTAAATAAAATGAGTTAGAAATAGCTAATCAGTAAAAGATTATAAAAAAAAAACTTGAAATACTTAGTTTAGAATGGTTCTTTTTCTACAGTGGAAATTCTTATATATTACTAAAAATGCAAGATATACATAAAACTTCTATTTTAACATGGAATTTTGTAGATTTTCAATCTTATTTGTAAAATATAGCATTAAACAAAAATTTATGGACCTAGTAATTCGTAAAAAAAAATAATTAAAAATATTTCAAACCAAGTACTTCATAAAAAATCCAGATAATTTAAAATCAAAATTCCAAGATTTATAAGAATTGTCTACTTAAATAAGAAATGTCATTTTTGTATCATAAGTTAAGAACATTTATACAATAAACTTTATTGTATTGTATATAATTGTTAATAATTGATTTAAAATTATGTAAAACTTTTTTTGGTACAGAATAAATACGAAAATAATGTAAATTAATAAAATGTAATTGTATAAAAGATAAAAAAAATTAGCTTTTGCAAAATCGGTTTAGTTCACTTCACATAGGCCTACCTCCATCATCCACTTGGTGACCACCTTCCTCATGTAGGGCTGAATATCAGCCTGAATGTGTAGGAAATAGTCCTGTGCAGGAATGCTGTAGGCCTGCAACTGCAGCAAATTGTCCAAAACTCTGTGATCGTCCAAGAGAGCAGGGTCAGCTTCGGCTATAGGTCCCTCTCCACACGTGGCGGGAGCCTCTGAACAGTACAACTCTTCCATAGTTTTCAAAAAAAAATCCAATTGAATTAATAGAATGTCACTTCAATACACGTCTGGATAAGTCGTCCTTTTCAATTGGACGAAAATTCATAGAGGGAAATTTCAAGTCACTAATATTTTTTTTTCGGGAAAATCACACTAAAAGTCAAATTTGTGTTAGTTTAAATGCAGTCCCCACGTGTTTCGCGTCACAATTCACACTCGGTAAAGGTTGTCAAGTCACTTCGAAAGCAATGGGCTCTTTACAGTGCTTGGAACCCAAGTTGAGAAGGCAGGTCAAAGTTCGTTCAAGTTTGCGCAGAGCAAGAGGAATGCACGACTACTCTCCTCCTCTCCCAAGCGCTGACTGACTTGGTACTGACTGATTCTGTTCTCATCTAGACCGGCCGGCTTACCAGCTGTTCTCTCAGTCTCACAGACTCACTTCGAGTTGCCAGATAGCATATTATTATTCTCTCGCTTATATTTATTGAATTCAAAATCATTTATATAAATCATATCTAGTAATTTCTTGATATATTAATATATTTACATTTAAAATACAAAAGTGAAACAATTATTTACTTTTCGTCATCTTTTCTCGGTATCACGGGATAGAACACGAGGTTATATCAGCTGCCAAAATTTATTGCCATTATTCAATTCATTGGACTTCGGCTACATGGGAAATGTAAAAAGGATTCTCTTACACAGAGCTTTTCATCTTTCGCCATATTAATCAATTTCTCAGTCATACATTATGACATCGAGAGAGAGAGAGAGAGAGAGAGAGAGAGAGAGAGAGAGAGAGAGAGAGGAGAGAGAGAGAGAGAGAGAGATGCTAGGCATACTCACCCTGGAGGATTTAAACCAAGAAAAATTTTCCTACGAGTATTTTCGAGGACAATTTGAATTCCAATTATAAATTTGGGTATCAGAGCATTACTGTTAAAAACAGTAATGCTCTGATACCCATTACTATTACCCTGGCAATAGTACCCACGCGTAGTAATTCGCATCACCGAACTGGGTCTACGTCTGATTTCGACATTTTAAAGTTCGTGTAGTTTCCGAGAAAACCCGAGAGCATCTTAGACCGACACTTTTCGCCTTAAGTACGGATGGAATAAGGCCGGGAGTCGAATGCACGTCTTTGTTGTCATCGGAGTACCACATGGCTGCTTAGCGACGAGTGGTTCTGCCCGTCTCTATGCTCGAGGGCTGTAAGGCTAAGAGTCGAATGCGCCGGTTGGACCGCGTGGGTTCACCGGATGTCAATAAAGGTCAGAAATCCTCACAGCGGCAGCAGCCCTTGGACGCTGGTACTACTACTGCTGGTGTTGGCTGGTCGACAGGAGAAATGAAGTATTTTATGTTCGTCCCAAGTAGTGTACTGTCATGTTTCGTCACACTGCGTACTTTCTCTTTGGCGTGTTATAATTGATTGTGCATTTGCTTGTGTGTATTGAGAGAGAGAGAGAGAGAGAGAGAGAGAGAGAGAGAGAGAGAGAGAGAGAGAGAGGCTAGTACCTTTTAAAAGATACATCTGTTAAAATAGGCGTAACTAATTATAAACGTGTTATATATGTATGTATGCACGCATGTATGTATCCTATGACAGTAGTTTACCATTTCACACGTTACAATCTTTCACGTTGTGCAAGACGACTAGGACAACATGCGTTGAAATACTCTACGGCATTCAAACGCTACATTTCAATATCCCGTTTTCTAATTGTCATGGGAAACTATTTTTTTTTCTTAAAAATAAATATTTAACAAGATTTTAGGTGGGTCGTAGAAGTTATCGGTGTGGTCATAATATTTGAACTGCTATGAAAGGAAACAGTTTATTATTTCATTCAATAATAATAATAATAATATAATTTAAATTTCCAAGTGTCTAGACTCTAGATAGAATTCATGCTGAATTGTATTGTCTACTATTTTGACTCTCTCTCTCTCTCTCTCTCTCTCTCTCTCTCTCTCTCTCTCTCTCTCTCTCTCTCTCTTGTATATATATATATATATATATATATATATATATGTGTGTGTGTGTGTGTGTGTGTGTGTGTGTGTTTGTGTGCATCTATATGTATACGTATATATAAACATACACACACACACACACACACACATATATATATATATATATATATATATATATATATATATATATATAGAGAGAGAGAGAGAGAGAGAGAGAGAGAGAGAGAGAGAGAGAGAGAGAGAGAGAGATTCGGTCATCCCTTTTATCGTCATGCTAAAGCATATAAATCTCCCAACCCAACCGTCCATAACTAAACAAGAAAAAATGTTACCTGATAAAAAAAAGATACGAAAATTAAAAAAAAAAAAAATAGTAAAAATAATTCCACTAAGAGATAAGTTTGAGGTAAAGTGAAGGAAAAAATAATCGCTCCTCGAACGTGACATATTTATCGTCTTCCACGTGGGCCACCGTAGGGTTTTCGGGTGTAGGGATGCATATAGGCTTACGAGATGGGCAGCATAGGAGAGAATCCGAGAGATCTTGTTATTCAGCGCATGCGTGGAATGGTGGGCGCTGGCAACGTGGTTTTTGTTCGATAGCTTAGGACTGTTTCGTGTATATTAATTATTATTATTATTATTATTATTATTATTATTATTATTATTAATTCATAATTCTTTTATTGTTAGGATTATCATTATTATTCCAGGAACCTATGAAAAGTAACAGAAATATATATATATATATATATATATATATATATATATATATATATATATATATATATATATATACATATATATATATATATATATATATATATATATATTAATATCATTATCAATTTATTATTATTGTTTTTATTATTATGTTTATCATTACTATTCCAGGAACCTGTGAAAAGTAACACATACACACAAACACACACACACACACACACACACACACACACATATATATATATATATATATATATATATGTGTGTGTGTGTGTGTGTGTATGTGTTACTTTTCACAGGTTCCTGGAATATATATATATATATATATATATATATATATATATATATATATATATATATATATATACAAACAACCTAAAGGAACCTCCACTAGAAACCCAAAAAAGTGAACTCCAAAACAACTAGAAAAAAGTGCATCCTTAAGCGTGCCTACAAAATGAACCCATGAAAAGAACCCAGTAAAGACAGTCCAGAACCAAACCCCAAAATAAGATCCCCCTAATACATACCTACAAAATGAACCCAGCAATGGCATTCCAAAATCAAACCCTAAATAAGAACCCACAAAAGAACCTACAAAATGAACTCCCAAAAAGAACCCAGAGAAGACAGCCCAGAATCAAACCGTAAATGAGACTAGAAAAAAACCTATCCGCAAAATGAACACCTAAAACACACTGATACAGAAGGCAGCCCTGAATCAAACCCTAAATAAGAACCCTAAAAAAAAAGGTACCAACAAAAATGAACCTATACGTGAATCCTTGAATAAGAACACCAAAACGAACCTACAAAATGAATCCCTTAAAACAACCCAGAAAAGGCCGTCCAGAATCAAACCCTACAATAATAAGAACCCTAAAAATTAACCCAAAAAGGAACTCCAAAATGAACCCTTAAAAAGAACTCGGAGAAGAGAGCCTAGAATCAAATCCCATATAAGAACTGAGAAAGGAACGCTTGGAATGTCGGCAACAAAATGATTATGATTTCTCTGTATCTGGATGAATCACCGTGGAGATGATTCATCGCCCAGAGAGGAAATCATCGCCTGAAAACAGCGATGTTCAAATTAGCATAAAGTGGGAGAGATTAGCAAAGATGGAGAAGGACTGGCTGGCAGATTCGAATTCTCGAGTGAAGCGAATATTCGTTTGGAACAGCATTCTTTAGCTGAGAGAATTTTCCTTTGTAAGAACTATTACACAAACAACTGTTAGAATAATAATAACAACAATTATATTTACAGAAATACAATTTCATCTATTCCTGTATGCCTCCAGTTGCAAATGTTTGGATGAATTAATGACATCACTTGTTTACGCCAATTTGAGGCAATAAAGTGATTACGTCAGAAGCATTTCACGGAATTGGAAAAGTTTTGCGATTTGAAGTTTTTTTCGTGCAAGTAATACACGCACATACAGCATATATATATATATATATATATATATATATATATATATATATATATATATATATATATATATATATATATATGCTGTATATTCTTGTCAACTCACGATTACACATATACACACATTCGGCACCGAGTCCCTACATTTATGTATACTTGTGTAAACGAGAAAACAAGAGTTGTCTGCCTTGTGGCATATTTGACATATAAATATTTTGATACAATTGCAAATACTGTATATGAAAGTGGTTTGTTCATGTAGAAAGAACTGAAGAAAGTAAATTTTCAAAGAGGGTGAATAACCTATTCGAGACGGTGCGTAACGTCCTGGGCGTATTAGATCCTCCTTTATATTTCCTTGATTTTGACGTTATTTATGATAACGAATTCAAACATTCAAAACTTGTTATAGATAAGTACATTATTCAATTTCAAAATCAAATATCCATGGCATCACAAACACGTTAGCTCATTATCATCATCATCATCATCTCATTCTACGTCTATTGACGCAAAGAGCTTCAGTTAGATTTCGTCAGTCGTCTCTATCTTGAACTTTTAAATCAATACCTCTCCACTCATCATCTCCTACTTCACGCTTCATAGTCCTCAGCCATGTAGACCTGGGTCTTCCAACTCTTCTAGTGCCTTGTGGAGCTAAACTGAAAGTTTGGTGAACTAATCTCTCTTGGGGAGTGCGTTAATTTCACAATTCAACTTTAAAATCAAGTATCTATGACGTTGCAAAACACGTCTCGACATAACTACATACACGAAAGAGCAAGCAGGAAAGCAAACGCACAAACTAAGGCATTATTGCAAGCACAAACTCGCACAAACACTTAAGAGAGAGAGAGAAAAAAAAAAACCGTTTGTGTTCATGAAGACAAAAAACATCCGGTGGAACAAGTGTTCGCAACTGAATTATGACCTCCAGAAAGGACAGATTGTAAGATTACTACCGTAGGACATAATTGTGCTCTCTCTCTCTCTCTCTCTCTCTCTCTCTCCTCTCTCTCTCTCTCTCTCTCTCTCTCTCTCTCGCTCTCTCTCTCTCTCTGATTTGCTGTTTATAAACTCACATGGCATGATCAATATTTATGGTACATTTAATGTATGTGCATATTTGTTTGAGTGCTCTTGTATACAGACGGATTTGAATTCTCTGATAAACTCTCTCTCTCTCTCTCTCTCTCTCTCTCTCTCTCTCTCTCTCTCTCTCTCTCTCTCTCTCTCTCTGATTTGCTGTTTATAAACTCATATGGCATGATCAATATTTATGGTACATTTAATGTATGTGCATATTCGTTTGAGTGCTCTCGTATACAGACGGATTTGAATTCTTTGATAAACTCTCTCTCTCTCTCTCTCTCTCTCTCTCTCTCTCTCTCTCTCTCTCTCTCTCTCTCTCTCTCTCTCTCTCTCTCTATTAACGTACTTTTTTCCATTTTGTATGGAGTAAGTACGATCGGCATATATATATATATATATATATATATATATATATATATATATATAT
>NC_090743.1:42732779-42747779 GCF_036898095.1 Palaemon carinicauda
CCATGAGTTTTCATAAATAAATATCTATAGTATGTATATATATATATATATATATATATATATATATATATATATATATATATATATATATATATATATATATATATATATATATATATATATGACTGAAGACTACGAAGCCTGAAGTAGGAGATGATGAATGGAGAAGTATTGATTTAAAATCTCAAGATAGAGATGACTGACGAAATATAACCGAGGCCTTTGCGTCAATATACGTAGGAGATTATTATATATATATATATATATATATATATATATATATATATATATATATATATATATATATATATATATATATATATAGTAGCAGGTTCCAGTATATATTTTGGATAAATTTACTACCAAAATATCATGAATGGAACTTTTGATGAACCAAATAAAACAAACGTGTTAATTAATAACACGTGTCTATAAACATGTAAAAACCAAAAAAACCCGAATTTTCTTTTCTCATACTACCAGCAGGGCAGGTACAGCCGAGTCCTACACCCAAGTACCTATCTGTAGGTGTTTGGTATGCCTAAAAAACAAACAAGTGTAGATGTATATATCACCTGTTTGTCCGATGCATGTTTACAACATCCCTGGGCAAGTGGCTTTATCCCTGCTTGCCTCAGGCAACGGTTTCGGACAGTGCTTACAGGATTAGGCGGATGGAAATCTGTTTGTCCTAATTTCCGCATTCTTGACTTTGGCTTTGGTTTTCCGTTTATGGGCGGATTTAAATTCTTTACAAATTTGTTAGGGATTATTCAAATATTTGCACATCATAGCTGACTATTCATGGTTAAGTGGGAGTTTACACACACCCATATACAATTATATATATATATATATATATATATATATATATATATATATATATATATATATATATATATACAGTACATATATATATATATATATATATATATATATATATATATATATATATATATATATATATATATTTACACATATATATGTATATATATATACACACGCACACACAATATTATATATATATATATATATATATATATATATATATATATATATATATATATATATATATATATATATATATATACATAAAATAACTGGAATACTTGATATTAAGAGGACAACATTATACGCATATTTACATGTATGTATGTACGTATGTATGTATGTATGTAGTCAGTAAAGCAACACCCCATTTAACAACAAACAACAAATAAATCGAGTTATACCAAACCGCCACCCGCCTTGTCTCTCCTCCACCCTAATAACTAAGTACCACCGTGCCTCAGAGACCGTAATAATAATTCCACCACTCAGACGAACAAGCAAAGCCAGGATGGTGGCATCAATTGACCACTCCCTTACCACCCTGTTCTTCTTCTTTAGTGGTTCTCGTTGTTGTCTGCACGCACATAAGGAGGAGGAAGGGAGGAGGAGACTGTTATGCCATACACACGGGCGGTTGGCACTCATTAGCATATAGTGGTTAGACGGTGCCATTGATCTCATCTTCTGGGTGCCATTATCTTGCGATCATCGCTCAGTGTGGGTACTGTAGGGGTTAATGCGTGGGTAATGTGAGGGTATGTCTTCCCACGTCTTCTTTCTTAGGTGTGGGTATTGTGGGGGTTAATGTATGGATTATGTGTGGGTGAATGTATTTACACACACACACACACACACACACACACACACATATATATATATATATATATATATATATATATATATATATATATTTATAGATATATATATATATATATATATATATATATATATATATATATAAATATATATGTATATATATATATATATATATATATATATATATATATATATATATATATATATATGTATATATATAAATGTATATATATATGCATATATACATAATTATCTATCTATCTATCTATCTATCTATATATATATATATATATATATATATATATATATATATATATATATATATATATATATATATATATATATATATATACCACGTGATCCGCGAGTAAAATTTGTGAAAGGAGAGAGGATTATAACCGTGTGGTGTAGCTAGTAGAAATTGTAGGGGTATATGTGGTGGGGGAGGAAGTAGGGCATGCTGTGGGGTGTGTGGGGGGGGGGGTATGAAGGGGGCGTAGAGGCATTGTATACTATAGTACAGGAATGCATTTTGTTTTCGACTCGTTTGTTCGTTCGTTCGTACTTCATCGCCGTCGGCCACGTCATTTTCCAGCATCATTCCTCCTTATATTCCCGGCCCTGTTCCGTGGACAGACGCAAGCCTTCCTCCGCACCCGACTGCCTTGGAAATAAAAAACATCATTCGTAATTTTAATTTTGTATTGTCTTTATAACAGCTGAAACGGCGTCTGCCATTTAAAACGTTTAACTTAGCCATAAGGGAGGGGCATCATTCATGGGATTTTCGACCTAAAGGAGCTACGTCATAAGGGTCAAATTTGTGTGGAGCTCCTTGGCCACATGGTTTCGGGGCCTGGCGCTCCTGGACAATAAGCAAGAATTAGATTTGTTTATTACTTCGGGAAATCTCACCGGCGCTTCATTCGGTTTCTTCAAAGTGGAGAATATCTGTAATGATATGTCACTTCAAATTTTTACCTAACAAGAGCCCGTGCGCCATATAAAACTTCCCTTCATAGTTAGTTGTTTAATAGATAAATGCATCTATAATAATTCTTCTCAGTTTTTGACAAGCGCCCGTGCTCTAGATAAAACCACCCTTCATAGTTATCTATTCAATTGATGAATACATATACAATAACTCATAACAGTTTTTGACAAGAGCCCGTGCTCTATATAAAACTACCATTTATGGTTAGTTATATAAAAGATGAGAACATCTATAATAATTCTTGACAGTTCTTGACAAGAGCCTGTGCTCTGCATAAAACTATTCTTCATAGTTATTTATTTAATGGATAAATACATCTATAATAATTCTTGACAGTTCTTGACAAGAGCCCGTGCTCTGCATAAAATACCCTTCATAGTTATTTTAAATTAAAAAAGACATCTATATTAATAGTTATTATTCTATATTTACTATTCTATTTTTTTAATGTTGCTATGATACAAAATTTACTTGTACGTACAGTATTAATTGAAATTCCAAAACATAAACCAATTTTCTTATAGACTCAGAAGGCTGTTTACTAATTTTCAGTATCACAAATTATATATTTTTTCTGTTACTTTCTAATTACTATGCTTTTTTTCAGAGCAAGAGCTCGTGGCGTGTACAAGAATAAATTAACAAGGCAATGCTATAAATGTATGACTATCATTGCCTAAATTATTTATATCGGTGTTGCATTTTACATTTAGTTTCCTTTACGGATATAGCGTATATATATATATATATATATATATATATATATATATATATATATATATATATATATATATATATATATATATATATTTATATATATATATATATGTATATACACACACACACATATATATATATATATATATATATATATATATATATATATGTATATATATATATATATATATATATATATATATATATATATATATATATATATATATATATATATATATATATTTTCATGTATGTATATGTATGTATATGCTATATATATATATATATATATATATATATATATATATATATATATATATATATATATATATATATATATATATATATATATATATATGTATATATAAATATAATCATCATCATTATTATCAGCCATCACCAGTTCACTGCTGCAGAACCAAGGCCTCAGACATGTCCTCTCACTTGCGTCTGTTTATGGTCTCTCTCTCTCTCTCTCTCTCTCTCTCTCTCTCTCTCTCTCTCTCTCTCTCTCTCTCTCTCTCTCTCTCTCTCTCTCTCTCTCTATATATATATATATATATATATATATATATATATATATATACATAAATAAGTAATATATTTTTATGCATTAATGTCTGGATTCTCTTATCGACTTCGGGATCAGAGTCCCAAGGCAAAATGGTATTGTCACTGTCACACAAGTATCCTGGTACAGGGTTCCATTTCCGGCTGGTCAGATGCTATTGTCTTTGAGTGGTTCCACATTGGGGCTCTTGATCCCGAGGCCGATAAGAGAATCAAGACATTAATGTATTAAAATGTATGGCTTATTTTTATATGAGAAAACACGTCCAACAGTGCAAAATTTATCATATATATGCATACATACGTATATATTATATATATATATATATATATATATATATATATATATATATATATATTATATATATATATATATATATATATATATGTGTGTGTGTGTGTGTGTGTGTGTGTATGTGTGTGTGTGTATGTGTGAGTGTGTGTGTGTGTGTGTGTGTGTAGTATATTACTAAGAACCGAGTGATATGACATATCTGTTCAATTAAACACTTATTAATATTTTCCATAAAACGGGTTAAAGTTATAAGTGATAAGTAATCAGTGAACGGTAATATATGATAAATGATCATAAATAAATAATAGAAAATAAATAGTACGAAACCGATACTATAATAATAGATGAAAATGCTCTTGTACCAGCACGGTATCTTGATCCAAATTAGTATGAAAACTGCTTTTTGCGTTAGAATAAAAATGATAGAAAGTTAAACTTTATTATATAGTAAAACAAATAAAAAATATGCTTTTTTTAAAACTGTGTTTGGTGCTTGTGATATCCGCTTCATTGTGCTTGGAAGAAAGAAAGATAAAAAGGTACCTATTTTGGGAGACTAAAAAAAAATATAAAAAGGGGGAAAACGAAAGACTTGAAATAAAGAAAAAAGAATTCTGAGAAAAATAGAATTATCACCAACATCTTGGATTCATTTCCTCTGTTCTCTCTTCCGGTCTTCTTCCTGCTTTATCTTCCCTTCTTCTTCTTCCTGCTTTATCTTCCCCTCTTCTTCTCTCCTCCCCCTCCCTGTCCATTCTTCATGTCTCCCCCTTGTTTTGTCTTCTCAGAATCCTACAGTAAGTCCGAGAATATCTCTTTCTCCTCTTCTATCGCCTTTATTTTCATCTCCTCCTCCTCCTTTTTTCTCCTCCTCCTCTTCCTCCTCCTCCTCCTCCTCCTCCTCCTCCTCATCATCATCATCCAAGCCTCCTCCTCTTCTTTTTCTTCTTCCTGAAAGAAGACCCCAACTTTGATCAGACGCGAGATCAGTTTCATCTCAAAAACCCATTATGTCTTTCCTTCTCAACTTTTCGTGTTCCTGGGGAACACACAAAAGGCCCCCTCCACCCACCTCCCCACCCCCTCTCCCTTCCCTCTCCCTTTCCCAACCCCCCATCCCTTTTTCCCTTTCGAGGACCTCCTTAATCCCGTTTGTTCCGTGTTGTCCCTCGCTTCCACCGTCTGTCCGTCAGAGGAATGATTTATTCGGAAGGTGAAACCTGCGGTTATGTCATAGTTTCCCGTCGGCCTTCCGTCTGTCTATGTGTCTATAGGCCTGGCAGTGAATCCTCTGGCGGTTCCCTGTGTAGTATTCCATTGAAAAGACGGTACTTCTTAGGAGGAGAGGCCTTCTGTTCCCCTTCGGAGTCCCATTCCGCCCTCCTTAGGAGCAAATAGAATTTAATCCTCCAATTACGAGGTTTGACATGAACCTTTAGGGTTTGTGAATACACAGATCTTACTCACAAGTGCCTACCTAGGTTTCTTTTTCATTCACTTTCATTTGGTTTGTTTGGAGTGAATGGACTCACGTCATTCACTTATTCACTGGATTACCAATTCATTCATTTGGGTGTATGTTGTTTTAATACATTGTTGTTTATTTTCTTGGTTCGTTGTTTGTCTTGTAAATAAATATGAAAACAGTAAAAGCAATAAAAGCACTTTCTTGGATCATTGTTTGTCTTGCAAAAAAAATAATTTTGATAGCATTAATGGTGAGATTAATAATGCAAATAAAATCAACAACAAAACAATAACAACAAAAACAGGCTCTTTGAGTTCCCAAACATTTATAGTATATTTAGACAGCATTTATTATCCACCTTCTAATGATTTTAGATGAATAACGGAACGGAAAAAAATGAAATATGAAAACATTCAGAGTAAAATATGGTAAGACAAGGGGTAAAATAAAGAAAGGGAAACCCAATTTGAAAATAAACTAAGGTGCAGCCAACTCTAGAGAGCCCATAATTAACCCATAAGAAAACCCCATATCCATTAGCGAGAGGCAAAACAAACAGTTCATTTGTCAATAGCACCTCAAACAGCGTTCCATTTCGTCTGAGTGTTGTCACATTCCAGCAGACCCACGAGCCATTTCGAACTGCAAACCAGATGATAAATTAACGAAAGCAACTCTATGGGGTATTGGTTCCCACTTGACACCATCACAACATTAAAAAGTTGGAGATAGATTTGTCAAATAACATCTTAAAGTTCCATTTAGTTTTAGTGGTGTCACAGACTGTTTTGAAGTGTAAACTGGATGGTATTTTTTTTTCAAATACAACTCAAGCTTATTTGTCACATTTTAGTAAACTAGAGACTATTTTGAAGTGCGAAGTGGATGGTATTTGGCAAATACAACTCTAGCTTGTTGGTCCTGGCTTGACGGGATCAAAACAATGATAAATTAAAAGATAGGTTTGTTAATAGCATCCCAACTATAGTGTAAACACATTTTATTGTTACCATGGACTAATTGATCAATAAATTGAGAAATTGAAAGTCATATTTCTTAATAGCATCTCTACAACAGTGTAAAAACATCTTGTCAGCATTGTCTGACAAAGCATGTCTCATTCGAATTATTATTATTATTATTATTATTATTATTATTATTATTATTATTATTATTATTATCATTATTATTATTATTATTATTATTATTATTATTATTATTATTATTATTCCCTCTCCCAAAGGAGGTTATAGAATCGACGGATTTTGACGAAATTTTCACTACAGATAGATCTTATGTTACAGACGATCCAATTCAATTTTCGATCTCGTGAGATTAAAGCTCTGTTGATGGACCTTGATGCTTATGGAGGTGTAGACCCAAATGGTATTTTTCCTTTGTTTTTTATAAAGACAGCAGATTTCTTAGCTCCAAAGTTATCTGTTATTTTACGCAAGTTAGCAAGAAGAGGAGCTTTTAGCACTTGTTGGAGAATTGGTAATGTTACTCCTCTATGTAAATGTGTTTGTGGTAGCTCAAGTCCCACTGATTACCGCCCAATTTCCATAACTCCCATATTATCTAAAGTTTTTGAACGTCTTCTGGCAAAACGTCTTAATAGGTTTGCTGAAGGTAATCATCTATTCCCTAGTTTGCAATTTGGTTTTCGGAAAGGCCTTGGAGCATGTGATGCCCTTCTTACAATCTCCAATGCAGTACAGAAATCCCTTGATTGTGGTCGGGAAGTTCGTATGATTGGCCTTGATTTTAGTGCTGCCTTTGACCGTGTTAATCATGAGGCCCTTGTTTTCAAACTGAAACAGTTGGGAGTGGGTGGGTCGTTTCTTAGCATTATTATTGATTTTTTAAGTAGTAGATCTCAAAGAGTTGTTGTTGATGGGCACCATAGTGAGTATAGGAATGTGATATCCGGTGTCCCACAGGGTAGTGTTCTTGGCCCATTACTTTTCATACTATATACACATGACATGTGGTTTGGCCTAGAAAATAAGCTTGTTGCATATGCAGATGATGCTACTCTCTTTGCATCAATTCCATCCCCTGAATGTAGATCTGGGGTTGGTGAATCCCTTAATAGAGATTTAGCTAAAATTAGTGCATGGTGCAAATTATGGGGTATGAAGTTGAATCCTAACAAAACTCAAAGTATGATTGTAAGTAGGTCAAGGACGGTGGCTCCTCAACATCCGGATCTCAGTATTGATAATGTTTCTTTAAATTTGTATGACTCTTTCAAAATTTTAGGCGTGATTCTTGACAGCAAATTTACTTTTGAGAAACATATAAGGTCTGTGTCTTCTTCAATTGCACAAAAAATTGGCTTATTGAGAAAGTCTTTTAAGATATTCGGTGATCAATCTATTCTGAAGAAATGTTTTAATTCTTTTATTCTACCTTGTTTTGAGTATTGTTCTCCTGTCTGGTCTTCAGCTGCTGATTCTCATCTTAATTTGTTGGACAGAAACTTACGGTCTATTAAATTTCTTATTCCTGATCTAGATATTAATCTCTGGCACCGTCGATCAATTAGTTCATTATGCATGTTGCATAAGATTTTTCATAACTCTGACCATCCTTTACATTCAGATCTCCCTGGACAATTCTATCCTGTTCGTAATACTAGGCAGGCAGTTAATTCTAATAGCCAGGCCTTCTCCATCATAAGACTCAATACTACGCAGTACTCTAGAAGTTTTATTCCAGCTGTTACCAAGTTGTGGAATGATCTTCCTAATCGGGTTGTTGAATCAGTAGAACTTCAAAAGTTCAAAGTTGGAGCAAATGCTTTTTTGTTGACCAGGCGGACATGAGTCTTTTTATAGTTTATATATGACATATTTGTTGTTGACGTTGTTAATAGTTTATATATGATATATCTCTTTTGACATTACTTTTTTTAGAATGATTTATTGTTAATTTGTTCTCTTCAGTTATTTATTTCCTTATTTCCTTTCCTCACTGGGCTATTTTTCCCTGTTGGAGCCCCTGGGCTTATAGCATCTTGCTTTTCCAATTAGGGTTGTAGCTTGGATAGTAATAATAATAATAATAATAGAGATGATCTGGATCCGGATTCGGGTTTTAGATCCGGAATTGCATTTTTCGCCATTTTAAAGATAACGTTAAAACGTTATTATTATTATTATTATTGCTGTTTTTGTCATTATTATTGCAACTACAACAACTACTACTACTAGTTAAGCTACAACCTTAGAAAAGCAGGATGCTACAAGCCATAGGGCTCCAGCAGGGAAAAAAAGCCCGGTGAGGAAAGGAAATAAGGAAACATAGAATAGTGTGCTTGAGTGTTCCCAGGGTAAACAAATTGACCAAAAGAGCAACATCTTACTGGGCTCTTCTTCCACGATCACAACAGTGAGAAGTTGAGAGATTTAAAGCCATTGGCGACCTGTAATGATAGCACTGTCATTGGCTCTGTGGCTCTCGAGGGAGAAATGAGTGCCTCGTGGTTACGAGAAAGTAAACTCTCACCAGGTCACTCACAGCATCCTTTCTGGAGTGGTAAGATGGCAGTCAAGGAGGTAGAGAACTCTCACCAGATCAATCACAACATCCTTTCTGGAGTGGTAAGATGGCGGCAGTCAAGGAGACAGACAGTCATGTCTTGTATTTTATATCATCGTGTTTTGGAGTAAAATTGGTAAAAAGAAACAATAGGAAAGAAAGGATGTGTTGGTAAACTTGTGAAAAAGTGGGAAAAAGATATAATAATATCAATAAAAATGAAAATAATAATAATAATGATAATAATAATAATAAAAATAATAATAATAATAATAATAATAATAATAATTCCTGAATGACTGATTATAGGTTCTGGGTACAAACAATGGGTCCTGGGAGGCCATTCAAAATCTATGTTTAAATAGGAAGAGTGGTTGAATAATAAGATGGAACGTTAATAATAATGATAATAATAATAACAATAATGATAATACTACTACTACTACTACTACTACTACTACTACTACTACTACTACTACTACTACTACTACTACTACTACTACTACTACTAATAATAATAATAATAATAATAATCGTTACCTATAGTTGAATGTATTCTAGAAACGAAAAAGAACCAATATCGAGATTAAAAATAAAAAAATAACCAATAATTTTGATTAATCTTTTAATATAAGAATAAACATTCAAATTAAAATTCGTCCTTTTACGGGTGTTTGTATGAGGTCTGTACGTGCGTCCGTCCGTAATGCTTCTGTTTGAAGAAGGTGCCATGTTCAGAAGGATAAACGTGCACATGAAGAACATGTGTACCTGAAGAACATGTATCCCTGAAGAACACTTGTACCTGAAGAACATGTATACATGAAGAAAACGTGTATCTGAAGAACATGTATACCTGAAGAACACGTGCACATGAAGAACACGTGTACCTGAATAACATGTGCACCTGAAGAATACGTACACCTGAAAAACACGTGCACCTGAAGAACATGTGTACCTGAAGAACACGTGCACCTGAAGAACATGTGTACCTGAAGAACACGTGCACCTGAAGAAAACCTTTACCTGAATAGCACGTGCACCTGAAGAAAACCTTTACCTGAATAGCACGTGCACGTGAATAATACATGGAAATGAAGAATACGTGCACCTGACGAACATGTGTACCTGAAGAACACGTGCACCTGACGAACATATGTACCTGAAGAACACGTGCACCTGGCTCAGGATATCAAGAATATGGACCTTGTCATGCAGGCGTATATATCCCAGTTTCTCCAGGGCATAGAAACCTTCTAACCCATTTCAGCCAATTTCATTAGGGCATGGCATTCTTGATGACTATTTTACCCCATTTCATCCTGGCATAATCGTGCCAATCTCTCTAAAGATATTTGCATCAAAGCCTTCATGCCCATGTGCCAAAATTTCGTCTTGGCACGAAATCATTCATACCCCAACATCCATTTCATCGGGGCACGGACCAATTCCCCATACATAATATGGGTACAGAGTCTCCTTCATTTAGGCACGGAGTATCCCTTTATCTGGGCACGGAGTCTCCCTTCATTTGGACACTGAGTCCCCCTTCTTCTGGGCATGGCGTCCCTCTTCATCTGGGCACGGAGTCCCCATTCATCCCGGCATGGCGTCGCCCTTCATCTGGGCATGGAGTCTCCCTTCATCTGAGGACAGAATATCCCTTCATCTGGGCACAGTCTCCCTTATTTTGCTCACGGAATCCCCCCCCCCCTCATCTTGGCATGGAGTCCCACTTCATCTGGGCATGGTGTCCCCTTCATCTGGGCACGAAGTCCCCCTTCATCTGGGTATGGCATCTCCCATCATCTGGGAATGGAGTCCCACTTCATCAGGGGATGGTGTCCCCTTCATCTGGGCACGGAGTATCCCTTCATCGGGGCATGGGGTCCCCCTTCATCTGGGCACGGAATCTCCCTTTATTTGGTTATGGAATCCCCCTTCATCTGGGCATGGAGTCCCACTTCATCTGGGCACGGAGTCCCACTTCATCTGGGCACGGAGTCCCACTTCATCTGGGCACGGAGTCCCCCTTCATGTGAGCATGGAGTCTCCCTACATTTTGACATGGAATTCCCCTTCCGCTGTGCATGGAGTCCCACTTCATCTGGGCACGGAGTCCCACTTCATCTGGGCACGGAGTCCCCCTTCATGTGAGCATGGAGTCTCCCTACGTTTTGACATGGAATTCCCCTTCCGCTGTGCATGGAGTCTCACTTCATCTGAGCACGGAGTCCCACATCATCTGGGCACGTAGTCCCCATCCATCTGGGCACGGAGTCTCCCTTATCTGGGCATGGAGTCCCCCTTCATCTGGGCACGGAGTCACCCTTCATGTGAGCATGGAGTCCCCCTTCATCTGGGCACGGAGTCACCCTTCATGTGAGCATGGAGTCTCCCTACATTTGGACATGGAATCCCCCTTCTTCTGGGCATGGAGTCCCCCTTCATCTGGGCACGGGCTCTTCCCTTATTTGGTCATGTAATCCCCCTTCATCTAGGCACGGAGTCCCCCTTCATCTGGGCACGGAATCCCCCTTCATCTGGGCATGGAGTCTCCCTCCATTTAGACAAGGAATCCCCCTTCATCTAGGCACAGAATCTCCCTTCATTTGGACATGGAATCCCCCTTCATCTGTGCACGGAGTCCCCCTTCATCTGGGCATGGAGTCACCCTTCATCTGGGCACGGAGTCCCCCTTCATCTGTGCATAAAGTCTCCCTTCATCTGGGCACGGAGTCTCCCTTCATCTGGGCAAGGAGTGTCCCTTCATCTGGGCATGGGGTCACCCTTCATCTTGGCACGGAGTGTCCTTTTATCAGACCATGGAGTCTCCCTTTATTTGGTCATGGAATCCCCCTTTATCTGGGCAGGGAGTCTCCCTTCATCTGGGCATGGAGTCCCCCTTCCTCTGGGCATGGAGTGTCCGTTCATCTGGGCATGGAGTCCCCCTTTATCTGGGAACGGAGTACCCCTTCATCTGGGCACGGAATCTCCCTTCATCTGTGCATGGAGTCCCCCTTCATCTGGGCACAAAGTCCCACTTCATCTGTGCATGGAGTCCCCCCTTCGTGCCCTGGCACCGTGGGAATCATCATAGTGCCCAAAACCTTCTTGTTCTCTTGGGCTTGCCCAGTCCCTCGTGACTTCGAAGTCATAACACTTGGACCCCTTCTAGGATAATAGCCTCACCTGGCACATGGAGAGAGAGAGAGAGAGAGAGAGAGAGAGAGAGAGAGAGAGATCGGAGGGTGGCGATGGAGGGAGAAGACAGAGACAGGGGCTGGACGAAAAAATAAACAACAGGTGTGTTACAGGTATTGTGGGATTCGGGGAATAAAATGGGAACACGTGTGTAGAGGATTATGAGTACTTTATATATATATATATATATATATGTATATATTTATATATGCATGTATATATATATATATATATATATATGATATATATATATATATATATATATATATATATATATATATATATATATATATATATGAAGATTCGCTGCTTTTACTCTTGGTTCATAATCAAAAGACGTAGGTTCGATTCCCATAGCTAGGGAAGAAACATCAGGTGTTTATCTAAATCAATAGAGATCTCATTCACTAATATATTTATTAGACCTTGAATGTCAATTGACTGCTTTATGGTCCATATTTTAGAGAGAGAGAGAGAGAGAGAGAGAGAGAGAGAGAGATCCACCCTCAGGCCATCTGGCACCCTCTGGTCTCCCGTGACGTCACAGGTGTCAAGCTATCTGGGGCTTTAAATCTCACCATCGACATTCTTGAACGAGGGGAGACGAGGGGAAAGAATCTGGGAACTGGGGAATAATGGCCGAAAGGGTATACGCGGCCAAGGGGAGAGAGAGAGAGAGAGAGAGAGAGAGAGAGAGAGAGAGAGAGAGAGAGAGAGAGAGAGAGATCTTAACATCATTTGGTGATGATTTTTGAGAGAGAGAGACAGAGATCCTACCATTATTGGTGGTGGGGATATCAGTTCTGAGAGAGAGAGAGAGAGAGAGAGAGAGAGAGAGAGAGAGAGAGAGAGAGAGAGAGAGAGAGAGAGAGAGAGATCTTAACATCATTTGGTGATGATTTTTGAGAGAGAGAGACAGAGATCCTACCATTATTGGTGGTGGGGATTTCAGTTCTGAGAGAGAGAGAGAGAGAGAGAGAGAGAGAGAGAGAGAGAGAGAGAGAGAGAGAGAGAGAGAGGACAGCCGTGGATGGGACTCACAAATGATGACAGGTTATGACCAAACTTGTGTAAGAAGAGAGAAGATATGTTATGCTTGCGTTCGTTTCTTCCTTTTTTTTTTATTCTTTAGTTCTTATTCCTTCCCGTTTCTCGTTTCTTTTTCCTCATCCTCTTCCTGTTCACATTTTCTTCTTATTCAATCTATTTGATTGGTCTGTCGTGTCTTCCTTTCTGTTTTGTAACATATCTGATTTATTATTAATCTTTTTGTTTGTTCATAATTATATTTTGTGATTTAACCAAATATTCCACTTTAAATAATTACTTTTAATACTGCTTTATTTACAATTATATACAGTTATTTCAATTTAATCACCTACTTTCATCATTACTTTATTTACAATTATCTTCCTATATTGTCATTTATATTTCATTCATTATTATCTAAAGAGTTTTCACCTTCTAGTAATCTCTGTTTATTCCCCCATATCTTTCACAAATAATTATCCTTATTCATCCCACCTACTTCTTTAAGAATTTTTTCTCTTTCACATGCAATTACCTCTCCTCCTTCATTCACAAATATCTAAGTGTTTTCATCTTATAATCTCTATTTATTCTCCTATCTCTTTTACAAATAATTATCCCTATTTATCCCATTTACTTCTTTTAGAATTTCCACCCTATATCCCTCTTACTCTTTCACATGCAATTATCTCTCCTTCTTCTTCATATCCAATTATCTCAACTCCACCTCTCACACCCGCTTCGCTCTCGTCTCTCGAATGTCACAAACTTCGAATATTCAAAAAATCTTATCTTTATTTTCTGGTTTCGAATCTTAGCTCCGCCATCTCGAGTTTCTAATAAGTCCTTCTCGAACCCTTTGGTACATGTGAACTAAACACCCACCTCCCCAACCCCCCCATCTAACTCCCCTAACCCAACCCCCACCCTCTTATCTAGGACTAGAATTTCTTATTTATATAGAAGGATCGCATTTCCATCGGCTTATCTAGAATCGATTATAACTATCGCTTTTTTCTAAATATAATTTCTAGATGGTGTTGTATAGTTGCCTCTCTCTCTCTCTCTCTCTCTCTCTCTCTCTCTCTCTCTCTCTCTCTCTCTCTCTCTTATGGGACGTTGTGGTAACGGTCTCAGCTGGCAATCTGTGTGATCAGTGTTCGAATTTGGACCAAAATGATTGCGTTGCCTAGAAAAATCCATGTACCCTTGTTTACCTAAATCTCATATAATGTACCTAGATGTTAGTTAACTGCTGGGGGTCACACCTAGCGTGCAGAGAGAGAGAGAGAGAGAGAGAGAGAGAGAGAGAGAGAGAGAGAAGAGAAGAGAAGTAAACTTCAGAGAGTGATTGTGCTCCGTCAAAGGTTATATACCACCAAATAGAGTGCTTCGATGAGGTCACTCTCGTTCGACTGAGATACTCTCTCTCTCTCTCTCTCTCTCTCTCTCTCTCTATAAAATTAAAACCTGACGTAATTCATCCTAAGTTGGAATTTTAAACCGTGACATAATTCATCTCAAGTTGGA
>NC_090743.1:42757779-42760279 GCF_036898095.1 Palaemon carinicauda
AAACCGAAACTGAAACACAAGTCCAGTCTTTCAAAAGCGAAAAAACTGAAACTGAACTCGAATCGAGTCTTTCTTTCTCTCTAGAGAGAAAAAGTAGACTAAAACTAAAACTCAAGTCCAGTCTTTCTAAAGAGAAAAAAAAATGATACTGAACTCGAATTGAGTCTCTCATTCTCTCAAGAGGAAATGAAAACTGAAACTGAAATTATTGAACATGAGATAGATTCTCTTAGAACTAACTCTGATCCTTCGCTAGACCACCTCATTGCAATTCTATTAAGCCAAAAGAGGAATGAAGACAACCCATCTATCTGCTGCGTAGTGAATCCTTAAGAAAGAATGATACTGCCCAGTGTTTAAACTTGTCATCAGTTTCCCAGTATTAAAGCTAAACGGCTAATGCTATCTACCAATATCATACCGCCCTATGTCACCAAAGACCTTTGAGAAAATTGTAAGGAACACTGTTAAAAATAACCGTAATTCTAATCGGAAATTCTCCGTAAAAATATACTTTTCTCAGTCGTATTTCAGTAAAATACAGGCGACCGTAATTTTACCCTACTTTGTTAATATATACGGGTTGGTGACCGTAATATCACTCCTTTACGTTAATATACCTGTTTTTGAAACGGTAAATGCCTGATAACATTTATTCCATGATTCTTACCGTTTTTTATGGTAATTTTTTAACAGTGTACAATCAGTTTCCCAGCATTAAAGACAAACAGCTAGTTTATTTACCAATAATATACCTCCCTATGTCACTAAAGACCTTTGAGAAAACTATAAGAAAAGCAATAGCAAAACAACTGATTGATAACGAATTTCTACCTACAAAAGTTGATATTTTCAAATGCCTTATCCAGTGAGGGGTGTGCATCGCCTACCTCATCGTTTCACTAATATCATTGTCTGCTTTATTTTCACTAATTCATCAGTTATTCATCATGGATTTATTCAAGGGAGATCTACAGTATATCACAGTTTATCAACCAGAGTTAATGTTTTCAATCCTAGACTCAGGTATTGAACTAGACACCATCTACCTGACTTCATTGAAGTTTTTTTGACCAAGTTTTACGTGTTTCATCCATTGTAATTGAGGCACACTGTTAATAATTTGCATTAAAAAACGGTAAAAATCCTGAAATAAATGTTGCATGGCACTTACCACATTAAGAACGGATATATTGACGTAAAGGGATGATATTAAGGTCACCAACCCGTAAAAGATGATAACAAAGTAAGGTAAAATTACGGTCGCATATATTTTACTGAAATACGGCTGAGAACAGTATATTTCTACAGAGAATTTCCGATTAAAATTACGGTTTTAACAGTACATTTAACCTATTTTCTTTACTATATCTCACAATCCATGTATTCAAATTAGACACATAATTTTATATAATACCATATGTAAAGCTACCTAGAATTCCAGCGAACCTAATACAGGACGTAATCATAAGTCATTCTAACTTTTATTCAATTCTGAAGTCAGGTTTGATATCAGTTATTTTAGTAATTATAATAGGCAGTTAATTAAGCAACACAGGGGAAAGCCTTAATTAGGTAATTACCAACCCCAGGTGAGGTGGAACCAATCAACAGGTAAGTTCTCTCTCTCTCTCTCTCTCTCTCTCTCTCTCTCTCTCTCCATGTCATCTTTTCATCGAGGTGGATTTTCTATTTTAAAGCTGGTTCTCTCTCTCTCTCTCTCTCTCTCTCTCTCTCAAAATGTCACTTTTTCCTCTTGGAGGCTTCTCTATCTTGAAGCTGGTTTTTTTTCTCTCTCTCTCTCTCTCTCTCTCTCTCTCTCTCTCTCTCAAAATGTCAGTTTTTATCTTGGAGAATTCTCAGTCGTGAATCTGGGAACCATCTCCCGGATTAGACGACGGCAGGTAACACACAGAAATAACCATCAATGGGTATTCAGATCTAAGGAAAGATAAGACTCATTGCAAAGCATCCCAACTTCACACCTTATCTCTCGCCCTGAGAACCAAGACGTACAACTCCTTTCCAGGTAATTTCCCTTCGCAGTATTCGGAAGGGGGACAAATTTACCCCTGCCCTTTTTACTCCCCTCTTCTCCATCTGCCCCATTTCTCCCTTTATCCAGTCTTTCTATGCCTACACCTGTCCGGGAGGCATAGAAAGATGGCCCCGCTTTTGTACCTTCTGTGTTCCGTTGATTTTTTTACCAACGCGCGCCCTTACACAGTCCGCTGCTGTCCGTTCGGTAGTTTGAAGGGAGAGGGGGTTGAGAGGAGGGGGAGGGAGGAGGAGGTTGAGAAGGAGGTAGTGGGGTGATAGGAGGGGTTGCAGGACCTCCATGGTAGCTGTTTGTCTATTAAAGGCTCACTGCTGCTCCTTGCTTCTTCTGGGTCTCTATACGGAGGTACGATTTGCTCTCCTTTCTAGAGAGTGAATGGGAACGTTCATTATGGCCCGGTCTGTTTTCCATTTCTCTCACAATCGCTCTCTTTCGCTCTCT
>NC_090743.1:42762779-42765586 GCF_036898095.1 Palaemon carinicauda
TATAATATGTGTGTGTATATATGTGTTAGTTATTTCCCCTTCTATTCCAGATAAATTATTGCCGAATTAATAATTTTCTATAGGAATTTGGGTTAAAAAATAAATCTTATTTTTCTATTTTTATTATCATAACCAATTTTGTATAATCACGTATGTGATACTTGAAGTGACTCCGTTCTGATACATAGATACGTATATAGTCTTGTCGTATTGACATTTAGCACACCCTCGGGTTAAAAGAATAATCATAATATACATACATATATATTATATATATATAATAAAATATATATATATATATATATAATATATATGTACTGTATAGAAACTTTAACAAAACTAGAGAAAGTGATATAAAATAGAATAGTGTGCCAGAGTGTACCCTCAATCATGAGAAGTCTAACCTAAGACAATGGAACAACATGATTCCGAGGCTATGGCCCTGCCCAAGACTAGAGAACAATAGTTTGATTTTGGAGTTTCCTTCTCCTAGATGAGCTGTTTACCAGAGCTAAAGAGTCTCTTCTACCGTTACCGAGAGGAAAGTGGCCACTGATCTATTCCAGTGCAGTAACCCCTTGGGTGAAAAAGAATTGTTTGGTAATCTCAGTGTTGTCAGGTGTATGAGGACAGAGGAGAATATGTAAAGAATAGGCCAGACTATTCGATGTGAGTGTGTTTTTTGTGCGTTGGCAGGCAAAGGAAAAATGAACCATAAATAGATAGAAGGATCCAATGTATTACTGTCTGGCCAGTAGTATCTGAACGGGTGGCTGGATACACATATTGGAAAATGCATTTCTTGTTCTCAGAATTTACTGTACTACGTGAGAAATATATTATGTCCTTTAATAGACAATAAACAATATACCTGTATATCTCTTTGCATGAGATAGTGTGTATAGTATAGTTTTATACAGGAATATTCTGTAATTGAATTTAGGATAATCTATATTGTGGTATCTAAGTATTTTGTCCAGACATTGCTTGTGAAATAGTATATAAATACTGTTACAAAAACCGTAATTTAATCGGAAATTCTCCGTAAGAATATACTTTTTTCGGCCGTATTTTAATAAAATAAAGGCGACCGTAATTTTTACCTTACTTTGTTATTATCTTTTACGGGTTGGTGACTGTAATATCACTCCTTAACGTCAATATATCCGTTTTTAAAACGGTCAATGCCTGGTAACATTTCTTCCAGGATTCTTATTGTTTGTTACGGTAAATTTCTAACATATATTCCATTGAAGACGGTATACTAAATTTACCTAAACTTACCCAGCCTTTGCGTAATCAACAGTACACATACCTGTTATTGTCCAGAGACAGTGTAAAGTATATCTCTTCACGGAAATACACATTCATTGTGTAATACAGTATATGTTATGTGTACTAAGAGGTGGTTTAAAAGGTTTAAAAGTTTAAAGGCCGCTCATGAATGGCAGAGGCGAGGGACAGTGACATTGCCCTATCGAGCAGGACAGTGTCCTAGAGACTGACCATATGTACATATGATCAACGCCCAAGCCCCCTCTCCACCCAAGCTAGGACCCAGGCAATGCCTGCTGATGACACAGTAGATAGACCTATAGGCTCCCCCAAACCCGCCATCATTAGCTCACAAGGATGGTGAGATTGCAGCGACCAAAGAAACTAAAAAGTTTGAGCGGGACTCAAACCCCAGTTTGGCGATCACCAGTCAGGGAAGTTACCACATCGGCCAACACAACCGTACAGTATATCTCCTTACGCAAAAACACATTCATTTCGTAATACTGTATACTAAGAGGCAGTTCAAGTATATACGCCCGTAGCTTAAAAAGATATACACTGTTAAAAAGTTGCTGTAAAAAAAAAAAAATTATATAAATCCTGGAAAAAATTTTGCCAGGCATTTATCGTTTTAAAAACATATATAATCGACGTACAGGAGTGATATTACGGTCACCAACCCGTAAGATATATTAACAAAGTAGGGTAAAATTACGATCGCCAGTATTTTACTGAAATACGGCTGAGAACAGTACATTTTTAATGAGAATTTCCGATTATTTCCGATTAAAATTATGGTTATTTTTAAGTTTTCCTTACAATTTTCTCAAAGGTCTTTAGTGACACAGGGCGGTATGATATTGGTAGATAGCATTAGCCGTTTGACTTTAATACTGGGAAACTGGTGGCAAGCTTAAACACTGGGCAGTATCATTATTTGTTAAGGATTCACGACGAAGCAGACATATGGGTTGTGTTCATTTTCTCTTTTGATTTGGTATTATTATCATTTATTATTACAAACCAAGCTACAACCCTAGTTGAAAAAGCAAGATGCTATATGCCCAAAGGGCTCCAACAGGGAAAAATAGCCCTTTGAGGAAAGGAAACAAGGAAATAAATAAGGAAATAAATAAACGATACAAGAAGTAATGAAAATTCAAATGAAATATTTGAAAAACATTAACAACATTAAAACAGATAATTCATATATAACTATAAACAAGACTTATGTCAGTCTGTTAAACATTACAATTCAATACGTAAACACAGTATATCATGTCTTTTACTAAGAGGCAGTTCAAGTATATATTGCTTAAAAAAATGGGCATCACTACCATTGAACGAGAGACTATGTACAATATCGGAATACCCTGTTGTTGCGCAAGACAACGTGCATCCCAGTACCCAAATACCCTGGTCGTAAGGCAAAACGGTCCCAAACCAAGGAGAAGAAAGGACCACGAATCTGGGACAGGAAATTGCACCCATGACCTCTCTCTCCTATAACAGGACTTTCAACTTGGCCC
>NC_090743.1:42768586-42773586 GCF_036898095.1 Palaemon carinicauda
TATATCTCTTTGCATGAGATAGTGTATAGTATAGTTTTATACAGGAATATTCTGTAATTGAATTTAGGATAATCTATATTGTGGTATCTAAGTATTTGTCCAGACATTGCTTGTGAAATAGTATATAAATACTGTTACAAAAACCGTAATTTAATCGGAAATTCTCCGTAAGAATATACTTTTTTCGGCCGTATTTTAATAAAATAAAGGCGACCGTAATTTTTACCTTACTTTGTTATTATCTTTTACGGGTTGGTGACTGTAATATCACTCCTTAACGTCAATATATCCGTTTTTAAAACGGTCAATTGCCTGGTAACATTTCTTCCAGGATTCTTATTGTTTGTTACGGTAAATTTCTAACAATATATTTCCATTGAAGACGGTATACTAAATTTACCTAAACTTACCCAGCCTTTGCGTAATCAACAGTACACATACCTGTTATTGTCCAGAGACAGTGTAAAGTATATCTCTTCACGGAATACACATTCATTGTGTAATACAGTATATTTATGTGTACTAAGAGGTGGTTTAAAGGTTTAAAAAGTTTAAAGGCCGCTCATGAATGGCAGAGGCGAGGGACAGTGACATTGCCCTATCGAGCAGGACAGTGTCCTAGAGACTGACCATATGTACATATGATCAACGCCCAAGCCCCCTCTCCACCCAAGCTAGGACCCAGGCAATGCCTGCTGATGACACAGTAGATAGACCTATAGGCTCCCCCAAACCCGCCATCATTAGCTCACAAGGATGGTGAGATTGCAGCGACCAAAGAAACTAAAAAGTTTGAGCGGGACTCAAACCCCAGTTTGGCGATCACCAGTCAGGGAAGTTACCACATCGGCCAACACAACCGTACAGTATATCTCCTTACGCAAAACACATTCATTTCGTAATACTGTATACTAAGAGGCAGTTCAAGTATATACGCCCGTAGCTTAAAAAGATATACACTGTTAAAAAGTTGCTGTAAAAAAAAAAATTATATAAATCCTGGAAAAAATTTTGCCAGGCATTTATCGTTTTAAAAACATATATATCGACGTACAGGAGTGATATTACGGTCACCAACCCGTAAGATATATTAACAAAGTAGGGTAAAATTACGATCGCCAGTATTTTACTGAAATACGGCTGAGAACAGTACATTTTTAATGAGAATTTCCGATTATTTCCGATTAAAATTATGGTTATTTTTAAGTTTTCCTTACAATTTTCTCAAAGGTCTTTAGTGACACAGGGCGGTATGATATTGGTAGATAGCATTAGCCGTTTGACTTTAATACTGGGAAACTGGTGGCAAGCTTAAACACTGGGCAGTATCATTATTTGTTAAGGATTCACGACGAAGCAGACATATGGGTTGTGTTCATTTCTCTTTTGATTTGGTATTATTATCATTATTATTACAAACCAAGCTACAACCCTAGTTGAAAAAGCAAGATGCTATATGCCCAAGGGCTCCAACAGGGAAAAATAGCCCTTTGAGGAAAGGAAACAAGGAAATAAATAAGGAAATAAATAAACGATACAAGAAGTAATGAAAAATTCAAATGAAATATTTGAAAAACATTAACAACATTAAAACAGATAATTCATATATAACTATAAACAAGACTTATGTCAGTCTGTTAAACATTACAATTCAATACGTAACACAGTATATCATGTCTTTTACTAAGAGGCAGTTCAAGTATATATTGCTTAAAAAATGGGCATCACTACCATTGAACGAGAGACTATGTACAATATCGGAATACCCTGTTGTTGCGCAAGACAACGTGCATCCCAGTACCCAAATACCCTGGTCGTAAGGCAAAACGGTCCCAAACCAAGGAGAAGAAAGGACCACGAATCTGGGACAGGAAATTGCACCCATGACCTCTCTCTCCTATAACAGGACTTTCAACTTGGCCCTCCGAAATATCTCCTAAAATGAAATTGTTGAAAATAATACTTCCTGTCTATTTTAATTGTTTTCGTAGATGGTGTGATATAAGAATATTTTGTTGTGATAAGAAGAGCTCTCTCTCTCTCTCTCTCTCTCTCTCTCTCCCTCTCTCTCTCTCTCTCTCTCTCTCTCTCTAGCAAATATATAACTTCTCTTCACGATTCGAAAATAGAATGATGACTCAGAGAGAGAGAGAGAGAGAGAGAGAGAGAGAGAGAGAGAGAGAGAGAGAGGTCATCATTAAAAAAAATCGAAAACTTATCCCTACTTGATCTGTCTTGAGAAATCATGATTATACACACGTTCCCCCCCCTCTCTCTCTCTCCTCTCTCTCTCTCTCTCTCTCTCTCATAATCTGTACAACTGTCAGTCTACCAGCATAGCTATTCACTGAACCTCTGCGTTGTCATACGCACATACGCGATCTTACGCGGACGATTCAACCCACCGCTTCGCCTCTTCTATCATCCATTCAAGTCTCACCTTTGCAATCCTCACTCAATATCCTGGTTCCCTTTCTTCATCTGTCAACTATGACTGCCCGGACCGCGTCTTGAATGAAGCGACCGTACTGCGTTTAAGTCCCGGCTGATTTCAAGACATTTATTACGTGTTCTGTGTCTATGCCCTCTTGTATAATTTTTTGGGGGGTTTGGGGTTACTGGTGGGGTGGGTCTTTGTGGGGCCTTTTTTGAGGGAGGGGTTTACGGGGGGGGGGTCTTTAGGGGGGATGTTGGTCTTTAGGAGGCCTTTTTGGGGGGTGGGGATGGTTACTGGTGGGGTGGTCTTTCGGGGGCCTTTTTGCAGGGGGTTTACTGGTGGGGATGTCTTTTGGGGGGAGGTTGGACTTTAGGGGGGCCTTTTAGGGGGGGGGGAGGTTTACTGGTGGGGTAGGTCTTTAGGTGGTAGGTTGGTCTTTAGGGTGCCTTTTTAGGGGGGGATGTTTACTGGTGGGGTAGGTCTTTAGGGGTAGGTTGGTCTTTAGGGGGCCTTTTTTTTAGGGGGGGGAGGTTTACTGGTGGGGTAGGTCTTTAGGTGGTAGGTTGGTCTTTAGGGGGCCTTTTGAGGGGGTCAGGTTTTCTGGTGGGGTAGGTCTTTAGGGTGTAGGTTGGTCTTTTGGGGGGCCTTTTTTGGGGGGGGGAGGTTTACTGGTGGGGTAGGTCTTTAGGGGGCCTTTTTGGGGGGAGGTATACTGGTGGAGTAGGTCTTTAGGGGGGCCTTTTTTGGGGGGGGGGAAGGTTTCCTGGTGGGGTAGGTCTTTAGGGGGTAGGTTGGTTTTAGGGGGCCTTTTCTTTGGGGGGGGGGGGAGGTTTACTGGTGGGGTAGGTCTTTAGTGGGTAGGTTGGTCTTTAGTGTGCCTTTTTTTTTGGGGGGGGGGCTAGGTTTACTGGTGGGGTAGGTCTTTAGTGGGTAGGTTGGTCTTTAGGGGGCCCTTTTTTTTTGGGGGGGGGGGGAGGTTTACTGGTGGGATGGGTTTTTAGGGAGAGGTTGGTCTTTAGGGGTCCTTTTGGGGGGGGTTTACTGGGGCGTCTTTATGTGGAGGTTGGTTTTTAAGGGGCCTTTTTGGGGGTGCGGGTTTACTGGTGGGGGTTATTAGGGGGTGTTACTTGCGGGATGGGTCTTTAAGGGGCCTACTGCTAGGCCGAGTCTTTAGGTGGGCCCGACTGGTGGGGCAAAGTCTCTAGAAGAGGGTTACTGGGCTACTGGTGGGGCAAGTCTTTAGGGGGCTTGTTGCTGGTGATGAAATTCAACTACTGTACTTTCTTATAGTATCGTTTCTTGTATTGTATAGAGGGCAGAAAAAGAATCTCCAAAATTTCAGAGTCAAAATAAAGACCTCTAGAATATTTTCAGAAGCCCCCAAAAACCCTTCGAAGATCTTAAGACCCCCCCAAAAAAATATTTAGAGTTAAGACATGAGAGTATAGAGGATAAGAAAACACACCTCACAAAATTTCAAGAGTTCAGATAAAGACTCTTAAAATATTTTCAGAGCCAAGAAAAAGATATTAAGAGCTAAGAAAAATACTTGTTGAAGATCTTAAGAGACAAGAAAAAGACCTGATGAAGATCTTAAGAGCCAAGAAAAGACCTGTTAGGGATCTTAAGTGCCAAGAAAAAGACCTGATAAAGATCCTAAGAGACAAGAAAAAGACCTGATGAAGATCTTAAGAGCCAAGAAAAACACCCGATGAAGATCTTAAGAGCCAAGAAAAAGATCTGATGAAGATCTTAAAAGCCAAGAAAAAGACCTGATCAAGATCTTGAGAGCCAAGAAAAAGACCTGATCAAGATTTTAAGAGCAAAGAAAAGGATCTGTTAAAGATCTTGAGCCAAGAGAAAGATCTGCTGAAGATATCAAAAGCCAAGAAAAAGACCTGTTGAAGATCTTAAGAGCCTAAAAAAAAGAGCTGATGTACATCTTAAGAGCCAAGAAAAATATCTGCTGTAGATCTTAAGAGCCAAGAAAAAGACCCGCTGAAGATCTTAAGATCCAAGAAAAAGACCCGTTGAAGATCTTAAGAGCCAAGAAAAAGACCTGGTGAAGATCTTAAGAGCCAAGAAAAAGACCTGGTGAAGATTTTAAGCCAAGAAAAATGCCCGATAAAGATCTTAAGAACCAAGACATAGACCTGATGAAGATGTTAAGAGCGAAGAAAAAGACCTGATGAAGATCTTAAGAGCTAAAAAAAAAAGACTTGTTCAAGATCTTAAGAGCTAAGAAAAATACCTGTTGAAGATTTTTAAAGCCAGAAAGAGAATCTGGAGTCAAAGGATCAGAGCAAAGAAAGCAGAAAAGGCTACCAAAATTTCAGAGTCATAATAAAGACATCTAAAATATTTTCAAACCCAAGATGTCGAAGATCATGAGTCAATTAATAGAATATAGAGTCAAAGAATCAGAGTACAGAGGCCAGAAGACCACCTGCCCCCAAAAATTTCAGAGTCATAATAGAGACTCTTACATTATTTTCAGAGCCAAAAAAGACCCGTTGAATATCATAAAAGCCAAGAAAAAGAATCTAGATTTGAAGCATTATAG
>NC_090743.1:42786086-42788586 GCF_036898095.1 Palaemon carinicauda
TCTTCACTTAAAACAATTAGGATTTAATTGCAACTTACAAAATATTGTGGTTATACATTTTCTCAATATATTGCTTTATTAATGAATTATTCCATATCATTTTTTATCATTGTACCTGACTAATTTTGGGAAATTCTTCACTTAAAGCATAAATATTAATTTTCAGCCTTCCAAAAAATATACTTATATATTTACAACCCTAGTTGGAAAAGCAGGATGCTATAAAACCCAAGGGCTCCAACAGGGAAAATAGCCCAGTGAGGAAAGGAAAAACGAAAATAAGATATTTTAATAACAGTAACAACATTACAATGAATATCTCCTATATAAACTATAAAAATTTTAGCAAAACAAGAGGAAGAGAAAAAAGATTTTCTTTACGCAACATAAACAGCAGTTTCTCTTGCCGATTATTATACACCAGCTACATTCATTGAAATTTATTTTTTATACAACTACTTTCCATTGTCAAACTTTTTCTTAGGGGCGAAGCATCTCAGGCAACTCCCCTGCTGTGCTGTCCCAATGACCCTCCTGGGACGTTCACAGTTACCCCAGCTGCCAAGGGACTTATGCATCCAGAGGGTATCTAAAGACCGACCCATTGTCGTAAATTTCCAAACTGTGGGACCATTCATAGAATTCGTTTTCTTATTGACCTATTTATTCTCATTTTTTCCGTAGGGGTTATTAGGTCATATTAGGTCAACCATGTTTTCTGTTATTATTAGAATAAAATTTGGAGTCCCTCAGGGATCAATCTGAGGGTCTTTATTGTTTTTAATCTATATAAATGATTTACCCAAATACATTCGTGACTGCCTAATTGTTATATACGCTGACGATATTCAGATTCTACTGACTAGAGATATTGATAGAACTAATGAATTTTCACAAACGTTTGTTGATAAATATGACGTTGAGCAATAGTATTTCTTATCCATTTTTGAAGAGGAATATACTTCTTATTAAGGTGCCGGTTTAGTATGTGGCCTACCTTTCGAATATGGCTTACGAAATTCTATCTGTTTTAGTATGTGGCCAATCCTAACCTAACCTAACCTTAACTAACCTAACTTTACCATACCTAACCTAACCTAACCTAACCTAACAAGCCAGGTAGGCCACATACTAAACCAGAATAAAAAAGGTAGGCCACATACTAAACTGGCACCCTTATTAATTTATCCAATAGATATTTTTTGACAGAATCTGAAATACACTGTTAAAAATTTGCCGTAAATAAACGGCAAAAATCCTGGAAGAAATGTTGCCAGGTATTTAACGTTTGAAAAAAAGGATATATTGATGTTAAGGAGTGATATTACGATCACCAACCCGTAAAGGATAACAAAGAATGGTAAAATATCGGTAGCCTGTATTTTACTGAAATACAGCTGAGAACAGTATGCTCTACGAAGAATTTGCCAATTGAAATTACGGTTTTTTCACATCTAAGTCTAGTGTTATCTTTTACAATAAATATTATATACGCTCTTGACCTGGGAATTTTGTGGTCAACCTGCTAGATATGTACTGTAATAACTAGTGTTGTTGCATATCTTATTTTTTTTTTTACTGATGTCATAAGTATAACATCACTGTACCCCTAATGTAACTGTATATGACTTTTTGCTGAAATAAAGATTATTATTATTATTATTATTATTATTATTATTATTATTATTATTATTATTATTAACAGTGTATATTGCTTTTGTCGATGTTCTTAAGAAAATATCATATTTACTTTTTGTGAATAAAGGATAAATTTCCTTTAGAAGCACTTACCATAAGAATGTTCTTATTGACACAATTGTATTGATTTTAGAAAAGTCTTTTAGTTTAATTTAAAACGTTACCTTCCTTTGTAACGTGAAAATTATTCTCTTTTAGGTCTCCCACAGAAAGAAATAATAACGTTGAACTGAATATAATGCAGCAAGTTTTATGAAAATATTTAATGATAATTTCATGGAATTTTATATCATCTTGATTTTTTTCTGATATAATAATAATAATAATAATAATAATAATAATAATAATAATAATAATATATACGATTATGATACAGAAGCTTTTATATAATAGGACAATGATGGATTAGCTTATCGGTTTGAATTCTTATTATGGAAATCTTTTAAGGATGACAAAAAAAAAAAAAATAGATTTATTTTCATATACGCATCGAACTGTTAACCTAACCGCGCTAAGCCCCCTCGCTGCTGGGAATAAGGATGCTGGTGACTGGTACAACACATGCACATACGCAATGTCAGGCAGGGCAGCCGATTGGGACTACGGTCTACCCCAAAGCCAAAGCAAAGTCCTTCTAAAACAAGGCAACCGTGCTTACCTCATACAAATACAAAAATGGAGAATAAGCGCGTTAATAGAAAAAGAATGAATGATTACACATTTGTTAACATAAATACACGTATGTATGACTATCTATTAATGAGCGTGTGATTTCTTTTACTTTTTATTGCAAGGTTTCATC
>NC_090743.1:42802008-42809508 GCF_036898095.1 Palaemon carinicauda
ATATATATATATATATATATATATATATATATATATATATATATATATAAGTAAATGGATATTCTTTAAAGTCATATACAAGATATATAAATAACATTCGACCTCCAACCTCCCATCCCAATAATAGAAAAGTAAATATGGAAACAACCGAACAAAAACAGAAACTTATCACAGAACATTCGACCCTATATCTCTATACATTTAGCTAATCGTCCACTTCCGTAAAACCCTACCGATTTGGGCCTTAGACCAGATTAAGCCAGTCTGCCTAGACCACGTATCTAACACTAGACACTCGATTATAATCAATCCACTTAATGATTTCCAATGGATAATCCTTCGAAAACATGCAAAGGAATGGAAAAAAATTTGTTGCTAAAAAAAGTAGCAAGCAAAAGTTTCGCGAGGAAGCGCTTCGGCCGAGACACACTCAAGCAAGTCTGCGGCCGACAAAGTGTTTACCGTGATCTGTGGAGCGGAACACCTTTACCAGAAGGTCTTCCTGTTGCACAGAGAGAGAGGCGTACCCACCCCTGGGAAACGTGTCCCTTCTGGCTCCCTCCCTCTCCTCCTGCTGCTGCTCCTGCGTCCGATGCAACCGGCAAGGACACGACAAGGAGGGAGGAGAATCTTCAGGAAAAGGTGGAATGTGATAATAGGTTAGAACAATCAGAAGTTACATCAGACTTCTGATCAATGTAGATTATCCATCAGGGATGTAGAAGTTGTAACAATATCAACGTGCAAAACTTTCAGTGATGCATATGATTTATACATATTCATAAGAAATACCCAATTACAGGGATGATACAGGTATTGAATTCATGTAACTGCAAACTACAGATAATAATTCCTATACACACTACCAAAACCACAATGGTCAGTATAATTGATAACACATAATGTGTCTGGTATAACAATAAACAAAATATTTACAATTACAACAACAGTATGTCACCTGCAATTTAAAATACGAGGGTCCTTGAATAACCACGTGACCACAAACCCTTGGGTATCGGAAGGGCAATGACTTAGGATGTTTGCTTCCAAGTTCCCTTCTGTCTTTTTTTTTTTTTTTTTGGAAGTTTTAAAATAAATTTAACACGAATACAGGAAGTTTGCAGTTGCGGATAGGAGTAGCGCAAATAATAATAATAATAATAATAATAATAATAATAATAATAATAATAACATTATTTATAATAATAATAATAATAATAATAATAATACTAATAATAATAATAATAATAATAATAATAATAATAATAATACAAACAAGAAAAAACAAAAGAAAACTAACAAATACGAGAATAAACATCTGCAAGACGAGAAACAATAAAACTAAATTTCGAATTCAACCGAATTTAATCGGATTCAACGATCACTTGAAGAGCTCAAACAGAGTTAAAAGGTCAAACATCCAATTGTAGCTTTAAAACGGAGCTTGAATAAAACAATGGCCGCGAAGGAGAGGCAAATTATCGCCTTAATTATGAATGAGAGTGTTTAAGGAATCTATAGGTCACCTCTTTACTTAATTATATATCAGTCAGAATGAGGAAGGTTGTATGTACAGTTGGCTTCGTTTATTACGATACACTTCACAGAAAGATAAGGAGACGCATGATAGCTCTACAATACACTGTTAAAAATTTGCATTAAAAATGGTAAATGCTTGGCAACATTTATACCAGGATTTTTACCGTTTTAGAAACATTTATATTGACGTAAAGGAGTGATATTACGGTCACCAACCCGTAAAATATGCGAACAAGGTATGGTAAAATTACGGTCGCCTATATTTTACTGAAATACGGCTGAGAACAGTATATTTTTTATGGAGAATTTACGATTGAAATTATGTTTTTTTTTCTTTTTTTAACAGTGTGTGTTAACAAATGAGAAATTATTTGTAACAATGTCTGAAAAAAGGAACCGTGCTTGTAATCACGTGAGCAAAAGCATTTTTATGAATTTTACGAAGTGCTACATAGAAAAATATTGTCATTTGCTAATACTTTTGATCACGTTTTTACGGGCAGTATTGCAAACACTCTTTTGTTAAACACACCGTTGCCTATTACAATTAAACAACTGTCAAACGTCTTCTTCTTAGCTTCCCGTGAAATGTACTGGAATTAATGAAGCCAACTGTACAATGGGAGATCTTAAATTAACTGGAAGTTCCCCGTCCACTTCTACCCGGGGGTGAGGGGTGTACGGACTGGGGTATGTATTCCTCCATAGTTAGCTCCCGGCCTCGTGCCCGCTGTGATACAGTACAACTCATGCCCACAGTAGGCCACCCACGCCCTAGATCCCTTCAATATACAGGTGGTATATACTACTGTTATATAATATTGACACGCACATACACATAATAATCTCCCCTATATAATGGAGAGTGTATGGCTATATATATATATATATATATATATATATATATATATATATATATATATATATATATATATATATATATATATATATATATATATATATATATATATATATAATGGAGAGTGTATGGCTATATATATATATATATATATATATATATATATATATATATATATATAAATATATATATATATATATATATATATATATATATATATATATATATATATATATATATATATATATATATATATATATATATATATATACACACACGCATACAGTCACGCTCAGTTCTACCCGTCCCTCGGGTAGGGGGAAGAGGGAGTAGTCATATACTGGTTACAGGGATGTACGTCTGCGTGTGTGTGCATATCTATCGAAATATTTAGCCGTAAATTTTGACGGGTCACATACACTATATATATATATATATATATATATATATATATATATATATATATATATACATATATATATATATATATATATATATATATATATATATACACTTTGCAATATATTTACAGGCCTCCAGTCTACTACAGTCCACTAATCATCAGGTTTACAACTCACTAATTAGATTAACAGACTTACGGTGCTTTTTTCTTCCTCAGAAATCGGACTCAAATCAATTCTAAGCCCCAGTTTGGTGGGGAGCACAGAGCTCTCGTAGTTGTAGCAAGTAAAATTGTCCCTAGAGAGAGAGAGAGAGAGAGAGAGAGAGAGAGAGAGAGAGAGAGAGAGAGAGAGAGAGAGAGAGAGAGAGAGAGAGAGATAGCAACTGCCTTTACGATGTGCATCATTACAAAGATCATACGTAATCTTTTTTTTTCTTTTTTTTCTTTTTTTTTGTCATTTCTCTGTGGTGACAAATTGAAGAAAATCATCATATTTCCGTTTGGAAAAGTCTGTTGAATAAAAATATTTCACATATAATGTACGACTTAGATTTTCTTCAGATTTACACAAGGTTGTAAATCTTACTGTTTGTAATTAAAAACTTTCAAGTGACCCCTTTGTAGTTGTTACAACAATGTCTTCAAAACAATTCATAGAAAAACAGAACCTCAACAGATATTGTTTTGTTTTCATATTTAGAAAAAAAAAACAGCTTTTTTAAGTAGACAGTTGTATTGTTTTCATATAAAAAAAACAACCAGTGTTTTTAGCCAGACAGTTGTATTGCTTTATTACTTAAAAAAACACATAGTGTTTATAGTCAGATATTTGTATTGTTTTAATATGAAATAAGAACCACCTAGTGTTTTAGCCATATAGTTGAAATGCTTTAATATTGAAAAAGAAACAAAGTGTTTTTAGCCAGATAGTTGTATTGTCTTAATATTAAAAAGGAACCACTTATGTTTTTAGCCAGACAGATGTATTGTCTTAATATTTAAAAAGAAAAAAAAAAAGAAAAAGAAAAAAAAAAACAGGATTTGTAGCCAGGTATTTTTATTGTCTTAATATAAAAAAGAAACCACGTAGTGTTTTAGCCAGGCAGTTATGTTGTTTCAAAAAAAGCAACCATTGTTTTTAGCCAAATAGTTTTATTGTCTTAATATTAAAAAACACCTAGTGTTTTTAGCCAGACAGTTGTATTGTTTCAATAAAAAACAGTGTTTTAGCTAAATAGTTGTATTGTCGTAATATTAAAAAAAAACAACCAATGTTTTTAGCCAGACAGTTGCAGGCTTCGTGAAGCTAATAATATGTCTAACTTAAAAAAGAAGGAAAGCACCTGACGTAAAAATCCCTTATATGGGTTAAGGTGTTGACCTATAAGCCACTGTGTGGTTGTATAGTTGGTCTTCCTTTATGAATAACAGACAACTCGTTCCCATAAGCTGTAATTTCTGTCCTTTCTAATACTGACTGGAGCTTAAGTTTATTCTTCGTTCTTTTCTACTGGTAATTAATCTAGCTACCTCCGCCAACGAAGTTTGAAGGAGGATATGTTTTACCACCCTGTTTGTGTGTTTGCGTGTTTGTATGTGTGCTTGTTTGTGAGCAGCTTCCTGGCCACAATTTTAATCGTAGAGTAATGAAACTTGCAGGGAATAGCTGTAATGTGAAAAGCTGGAAATTATTAATTTTTGGAAGCTCAAGATCAAAGGTTAAGGTCACGGTCAAGCAAAATGACCAATTCAAGTAATCAGCCATAAGTTTCGACATCGTTGTCACAGAGGCTTCAAAACTTGGTTCATATTTGAGTGTATAAAATCCACACCAAATAATAAATGTTAAGATCAAAGGTCAAGGTCAATGTCGAGCAAAAGGTCCAGAAATAAGCTGCCGCGGCGGAGGTCTGCGTTATACTTAGTGCCCCTCTAGTTTTAATTACACATCTCTGTGTAAAATAACGAACGGGGATTGCTATGTCAGTTTGTGCAATGTAAATTTGATTACCTGAGCAGGGACCTCCAAACGTATCTTCAATGCTCTTCAATATTTTAAAGAGACTTGAACAGCTTTTAAAAGTGATTTCAACAATCGTTTTAGTGTTGCAGTTACCATTAAACTCTATAAAATTAATTTTTATTATTCCAAGTAGCATTGATCATTCAGTTAATGTAATTTTAACATTCAAGTTAACATCAAATTCCCTTAAGAGTACTTTCAATATTTGCTTCGATATTTTATTTAGCTTTAGATTAGTCGCAAATGTACCTTCAGTATCATATTTCATATTTCATCTAGTATCGAATATTCCTTGAGCATTAAAATTCCCAATAAAAGTACCTCCTTTGTTCTTTTCAACTAATATGAATATTGATATCAATATTCTAGTAAGCATTAAATACCCTGAAAAAGTATCTGATAAAGCATTAAATGTACTGAAAAAGTACCTTAAAACATTAAATGGCCTGAAAAATATCTGAAAAAAGCATTAAATGGCCTGAAATAGTATCTGATAAAGCATTAAATGTAATGAAAAAGTACCGTATAAACATTAAATGGCCCGAAAAAGAACCTGCAAAAACATTAAATGTACTGAAAAAGTACCTTAAAACATTAAATGGCCGGAAAACTATCTGGAAAAACATTAAATGGCTTGAAAAAAGTATCCAATAGATCATTAAATGTACTTAAAAAGTACCTTATAAACATTAAATGGCCTGAAAAGTATCTGAAAAAACATTACATGGCCTAAAAAAGTACCCGCGAAAGTGATGAATTGCCTCTAAATACAGGAAAAACATTAAATGCTATGTAAAGTACCCTCCCCCCCCAAAAAAAAATAGAATGGAATGCCCAGAAAAATACCCTAGCAGCATCAAATGACCTTAAAATACATATAAAAAAACATGAAATGCCTGAAAACGTACCTGATAAAGCAACAAATGCCCTGAATAAGAACTGAAGCCTAAAAAAGTAACAAAATACCATCAAATGCTCAGGAAAAGTACCCAAAAAGCATTAAATGTCCTGAAAAAGTACCCGAATAAAAATGAAAGACCTTGAAAAAGGAACCTAAAAAGTATTAAATGCCCTAAAATGTACCTAGAAAGCTTTAAATCCCGCGAAAAAGTACCTAAAAAGATTTAAATACCCCGAGAAGTACCTAAATGGCATCAGAAGCCCTAGAAAATAAGTGAGTATCCTTTATCAATAGTTCAGTCATCAATACCAATGCACTGGCGAGCAGTACGCGACCAGTATACACCATAAATTGTACCAAAGACAAACGCAATTCCACCTTCTCTCTTTCCCTCCTCTCTCCCTCTCTCCCCCACTCTCTCTCTCTCTCCCTTTCCATCTGTTGCAAACGTATTCTTCCCCTCCCTTTGAGTTACCACATTCCCTTATATATTTCTGTTTTATTACCGATGAAGAAATCAACGGTTAGCTAGTGAGGAAGGGAGAGAGAGAGAGCGCGAGAGGGAGCCTCAGGTTGTTGATGCTCAGTCATTGGAACGCTCTAGATAAAGTAGTCGCTTCCCGTGGTTTTGTGATGACGTCATTAAGGACCTCTTTGGATTTTAGCTCTTTCGATAATCCGGTTTGGGATGAATTGTTTATTATAGCGTTGAGGGTTGAATGAATTTGAAAAAGGGTAGAAGTAACATATGGTTTACTTTTCAAATTATATATAATTGAATTTACGAATGTTTCCATATTTACATGTTATTATTTTGTGAAAATTCAATAGAATAATCGAAATATAATCAATTTATAAGGCAAGTTTTACCATTTTGCAATGTTGACTCATCTGCCTATCTGCTTGAGTACACTCGGGCACACAATTCTATCTCATTTCTCTTCCTCTTATTTTTTTTTTATAGATTTATATAAAAAAATTGTTTTAATGTTGTTATTGTTCTTAAGATATTTTATTTAATTGTTCATTACTTCTCTCGTAATTTATTTTTTTCCCTTATTTCCTTTCCTCGCTGGGCTATTTTTCCTGCTGGAGCCCTCGGGCTTATAAAATCTTGCTTTTCCAACTAGGGTTGTAACTTAATAAGCAATAATAATAATAATAATAATAATAATAATAGCATAGACCCTCATACCTTCAATAGTTATCAATGAACTCACTAAACTTAAATATAATGAGGTTTGTGTACCATAAAATTTAAAAGTTTTACCAATAAATCACAAGGATTAATATTATATCTCTTCATAAATTAAATCAAAGCCTTCAGAGTATGATGTATTTAGCAATACAATATATCTAGAATTGCTATACATTACCAAAACTGAGCTCATAGAAATAATTCTGGTAGTTCCGAAAAAGATAGAAAATTACAAATTCGAAAATCGCAAATTTTATGAATTCGAAAATTAAAACCTCTACCTATTCTAAAATCTAGAATTTTACAAATTCCAAAATCGCCAACTTTCTAAATTCCAGATTTTCAAATTTCATAAATTCCCAAATCGCAAACTACAAATTCTAGAATTGCAAACTTTATGAATTCCAAAATCACAAACTCTACAAGTTCCAAAGTCCTAAACTTTATAAATTCCAAATTAACAAACTGCAAATTCCAAAATAACAAACTTTGTAAATTCCAAAATCACAAACTAAAAGTTCCAAAATCGCAAACTTTACGAATTCAAAATATCAAACTACAAACTCGAAAATAAGAA
>NC_090743.1:42814508-42827008 GCF_036898095.1 Palaemon carinicauda
AAAGTTGGATTTTTTAATGGCAGAATTCCGGGAAATGAAGAAAAGAACATCATATCAGAACAGGAAGGAAGCATGGGAGAATCCATATTATTACCAATATTAAATAATGGGGATGAAACACAAACCATAATAGTAATGAATGCACAGGGTTTAGTCACGAGTAACTCTAAAAGGAAAATAGAGTTCTTAGAAGAACTAACCCAAATTGAAAAAATAGATATATTAAATATAAGTGAAACATGGTATTCCCAAGAGACTGGCAGTGATGACCAGATAAAGGGTTTCCAAACTTATAGATCAGACAGAAAAAATAGGAATCAAGGGGGAACCGCAATATATGGAAGAGACATAAATCAAGGAAAAGTATGTGAAAAATACAGCAACACAGAATGTGAATTGATTGCGGTAGAATTTGAATTTGAAAAACTAATGAATATTGTAGTTTACAGACCCCCAAACACTAAGGAGTTTGACATAATAATAGAAAAAATAGATAATATATGTAGAAACCATAAAGACTGGAATATACTCCTATCCGGAGATTTTAACTTTCCTTTCGTGGATTGGAAAGAACGGATAGAAGAAAGTGGTTGTATGTATACATATAAAAAAGATAGTAATAGTAGCGCAGAAGATAAGAGGCAATTTGAAAAGCTTCAAGATATGCTATTAGAACATAATATGCAACAAATAAACCACATTCCAACAAGAAAGGAAAATGTCCTAGATCTAGTATTTGTGAATGAGGTGAATTATGTTAAAGAAATAATAGTGTATAACACGGGAATTTCAGACCACAATGTCATAGAATTGATAGTTCATTCCAAAGCAAGTGATCACAGAATTAATAAAAGCACAAAACTTTGGGAAGGATATGGAAAATATAACTTTTACAGTAAGAATATAAAATGGTCAGAAATAAATGAAGAACTGAATAAAGAATGGAAAAATGTATTTATAAGTGATAATATACAGGTAAATACGGATATACTGTACAAAATACTGGAGAAAATTGTTGAAAAATATGTACCGAAAAAAAACAATAAACAAAAGACGTGCATACCAAGAGACAGAAGGATCTTATTTCAGAAAATTAAAAAGTGGAAGAAAAATCTTGCAAAAGAAAAAAATGTGTGGAAAATGAGGGAAATAAAATGTAAGATAGAAAATGCAGAACAAAAGATTATACAGTCGAAAGAAAATGAAAAAAGGGACTTAGAAGAAAGGACACTTCAAAATATAAAAAGAAACCCCAAAGTACTTTACTCCTATGCAAAAAAGATGAATAAAAGGAGAATAGAAATAGGCCCTCTAAGAATTGAAGGACGGCTAACGAATGAAAAAAAGGAAATGTGCAACATATTAGCAGAAAAATATAAGAGTGAGTTCACGCCAAGAATTGCGAATGAGAATAATGAAACAGAAATGAGAGAAGAAAATGTTGAATATCTAACGGATATAGATATTAATGAAGCAGATATTGTCACGGCTATAAACGAAATTAAAAATGGATCGGCAGCCGGACCAGATGGAGTTCCAGCGATTTTGTTAAAAAAAACTGCAAACACTATCGCGAAGCCACTTGCAATACTGCTAAGACAGAGTATAGATATGAGCGAGATATATGTTAAACATAAATTAGCTTATATAACCCCTATCTTCAAAAGTGGATCAAGACTAGAGGCAAGCAATTATAGACCTGTTAGTCTAACATCACATATTATGAAAGTGTATGAGAGGGTAATAAAAAAGAAAATAATGAACCATTTGGTCAAAAATAATTTGTTTAATATGGGTCAACACGGTTTCGTACCTGGAAAAAGTACACAGACCCAACTGATAGCTCACTATGAAAACATATACAATAATATGATAAATGAAAAAGACACAGATGTGATCTATCTAGATTTTGCAAAAGCCTTTGACAAGGTAGACCATAACATATTGGAGAAAAAAATGAGAAAGCATAATATTGTGGGAAAGATAGGAAAATGGGTAAAAGAATTCCTGCAAAACAGAAAACAGATAGTGGTTGCAAATGACGAGAAATCAGATGAAGCCCAGGTAATATCTGGTGTGCCCCAAGGTACGGTATTAGCTGCACTGCTATTTGTTATTATGATCTCAGACATAGACTGTGATGTTGAAAACTCCGTAGTGAGAAGTTTCGCCGATGACACAAGAATAAGTAGAGAAATTACTTGTGATGAAGATAGGAACTCACTACAAAGAGATCTAAACAAAATATATGAATGGGCGGAGGTAAATAGGATGGTATTTAACTCCGATAAATTCGAATCAATAAATTATGGAAACAGAGAAGGAATGGTGTATGCATACAAGGGACCTAATAATGAGACAATCACAAACAAGGAAGCAATTAAAGACCTTGGTGTAATTTTAAATAGGAATATGTTATGCAACGACCAAATAGCAACACTGTTGGCTAAATGTAAAGCAAAAATGGGAATGTTATTCAGACACTTTAAAACAAGAAAAGCTGAACACATGATTATGCTTTACAAAACTTATGTGCGTAGTACACTCGAGTACTGCAATGTGATATGGTACCCACACTACCAAAAGGATATTGCGCAAATAGAGAGTGTACAAAGGTCCTATACTGCTAGAATAGAAGAAGTTAAGGACCTTGATTACTGGGAAAGACTGCAATTTTTAAAACTATACAGTCTAGAAAGGAGAAGAGAACGCTACATGATAATACAAGCATGGAAGCAAATAGAAGGAATTGCTGAAAATATCATGGAGCTTAAAGTATCAGAAAGAGCAAGCCGAGGTAGATTAATAGTGCCAAAAAGCATTCCAGGTAAACTGAGAAAGGCGCACAGGACATTAATCCACTACGCACCAGCATCAATAATGCAGCGACTATTTAATGTGCTGCCAGCTCATCTAAGAAACATATCAGGAGTGAGCGTAGACGCGTTTAAAAATCAGCTCGATAAATACCTAAGATGCATCCCAGACCATCCAAGACTGGAAGATGCAAAATACACCGGAAGATGTATTAGCAACTCTCTGGTGGATATACGAGGTGCCTCACACTGAGGGACCTGGGGGAACCCAAACAAAAAATAAGGCAATAAGGTAAGGCTCTCTCTCTCTCTCTCTCTCTCTCTCTCTCTCTACTACCACATCAGTTCCAAAATTTATAATTCACTTATTCTAGAGATATTCTCTACCAGACTGCCCCTTCTCTCTCTCTCTCTCTCTCTCTCTCTCTCTCTCTCTCTCTCTCTCTCTCTCTCTCTCTCTCTATACTTCAATTTTAAATTTCCAAAATTTATATTTTATTTGTTCCAGAGATATTTCCTGCCTGCTTCTTTATCAGACTGCCCTATGCCACCCCCCCCCTCTCTCTCTCTCTCTCTCTCTCTCTCTCTCTCTCTCTCTCTCTCTCTATACTTCAATTTCAAATTTCCAAAATTTATATTTTTCTTATTATAAAGATATTCATAACCCGCTTCTCCACCAGACTGCCAATTCTCTCTCTCTCCCTCTCTCAATTCTAAATTTCCAAAATTTATATTTTACTTATTCTAGAGACATTCACTACCTGCTTCTCTACCAGAGTGGCCCTCTCTCTCTCTCTCTCTCTCTCTCTCTCTCTCTCTGTCTGTCTGTCTGTCTGTCTGTCTCTCTCTCTCCCTGACGAAATCACAGCCGAATGTCTTCTTTGGCCCAGCCGATACAGTACAAGCCCACAGTTCCCGAAAGACCGACGAAGGAAAATTGCACGGTAAGTCTATTTAATGTTGCTTAGGGGAGCCATCCAAACGAAAAACCCCAAAAGCGACCCCTTGACCTCACCTTATTCATTTGGGGTTGCCATTGGCCGGACGACTCACGAAGTCCCCCAGAATTCCCCTGAAAAATGTTTCGCTTCAGTGGCTCCAGTGAGGCCATTACGTTTCGCTTACATGAACACCGTTCCCATGTCACGCATTTTGATATTCTTCTTCTTCCTCTTCTTTCTCCTCCTCCTCCTCCTCCATTGGTTTTTGGTCTTCCTCCTCCTTCTTCTCCTCTTCTCTTTTATGTATCATATACCTGTATTCCTCAATTGGCTTCTTTCTAAATCTATCGGCTTCCTGCCTTGATCATCAGCTCTGGTATTGTTATCAATTCAATGGTTACATTTCTTCTTCTTCTTTATATCTTTGCTCCTTCTCGTCCTCTCCTCCCCCTCCTTCTCTTCTTTTGGTTTCTGGTCTTCCTCCTCGTCGTCCCCATTCTTCTCTTCTTCATCCACCATTCCTCTTTATTCCTCATTTGGTTTCCTTTTAAATCTATCGGCTTAAGTACTGCCTTGCATTGATCCTCAGCTCTGGTATTGTTATCAATTCAATGTTTACATTTCTTCTTCTTTATATCTTTGCTCTTTCTCGTCCTCTCCTCCCATTTCTACTCTTCCTTTGGTTTCTGGTCTATCTCCTCGTCCTCCTCGCCTTCTTCTTTATCTCCATTTCCTATTTATTCCTTAATTGATCTCCTCTTTAATCTAGTTGGTTATGTACTTCTGTGATCGTCAATTCTTGTATAGCTACCATTCTAATGTTTAATTTTTTTTTTCTTTTTTAAATATTTCCTCTTCCTCCTCCTCCTCCTCCTTTTTCGTCTAGCATTCTTCTATCTTCTCCAATACTCATCCTTCTACTAATCCAGTCTGTTAAATCAAGCTATGATAATCTTCCACTCATCTGTTAATCCAATGTTTACATTTCTGCTTTTGTTAATATCTTCTGCAGTAACCCAGTGCCTTTACTAATTTTCATCTTCTCATTATATTAATTCCCCTCTCTTTCTGCCTTTCACTTCCTGTGGCTTCTGTTAGCTTCTGTTAGCTACTGTTAGCTTCTGTTAGCTACTGTTAGCTTCTGTTAGCTACTGTTAGCTTCTGTAAGCTTTTGTAAGCAACTTTTGGCTCGTATTAAATGAGTGTTGGACCTTGCCTTCTTATATAGTTGCTCTTTTATATTTTCTTCCTCCTCCTGTTTCTGTTAGTTATTGTTTGCACCCTTATCAATTCTCTCTCTCTCTCTCTCTCTCTCTCTCTCTCTCTCTCTCTCTCTCTCTCTCTCTCTCTCTCTCTCTCTTTACAAACATTTATCTACAAATCAGTTCACAGAAATCTCTGATATTTTTACAATTATTGTTTTCATAATATTCTCTCCATCTCCTATTTGCTATGGTCTTCCCCATTTCCCCATTTACTAAATTCCTATATTTCTAACCATTTTTCGCTCTTCTCCATCATTCTTTCTTCCACAATACCCTCTCCTGCCTATTATCTTTTTTTTCCCATCTTATTATCAGGACTTTTCTTCACTTCCTCTATTCTCTTTTATCTCCTATTTCCCCATTCTCTTAAACGCCCTTATCTCTCCTCATCTATCTATCCCCAACCTCATTCTATTCCACCATTCTCCCCAATATTCTCTCCTGCCTATTATCTTTTCTTCCTCATCTTATTATCTCGACTTTTCTTCACTTCCTCTATTCTCTTTTATCTCCTATTTCCACATTCTCTTAAACCCCTTATCTCTCCTCATCCATCTATCCCCAACCTCACCCTATTCGCCCACCAATTCCCCAACCTTCCTGCAGATTCCTCCCACCACTTCCCTCCTCCCCAACCACAAAATGGCACAAACAGCAAATCCCCATTTACCAATGCTATACGAATCTTGCTATTTAGCCCAGTCCCATTAACTTCTGATTCTTCATTGAAATGCGACATTATATATCTTCCTATCTTCCATTCCTTCTTCCTATTACCTCCCCCATTTTCATTCTTTATTCTTATTACCTCCTCCCCCTCCATTCTTCTTTCCTATCACCCCCTCCCCCCACCATTCCATTCTTTCACTGTTATGGTCTGACGAACGCGAGACAATGCAGATCTATAATGTGTTGTTGGCTGTTCCTCAGGTAATGCATCTTCGGATATTTCCAAGTTTCCCGTCGGCATAATTTGGCAGATGGAGAGGGGGACGAGCTCCCCCTCCCTCCCTCTCTCCCCCTTTTCTAGGAGGAGGAAGGGAGGGGACTGAAACGGGAGGTTTTTAAAATCCTTCGGTCAATGGGGATGTTCATTTTTTTTCTACCGTATATCTTTATTTTTATACATTTGGAAGCATTTTTGTTGGTCATAGCTAGAACATGTTTGTTTTTTAATTGTTTAAATACTGCTAATTGATAGTTATATACAGTATTTATATGTATATACATATATATATATATATATATATATATATGTATATATATATATGTGTATATATATATATATACATAAATATATATATATATATATATATATATATATATATATATATATATATGTAAATATATATACATATACTGTATATATATATATATATATATATATATATATATATATATATATATATATATATATATATATGTATATATATATATGTGTGTATGTATATATAAATATATATATATATATATATATAAATATATATATATATATATATATATATATATATATATATATATATATATATATATATATTTATATATATATTAATATATATGTATGTATGTTTATATATACATATATATACATATATGTATATATATAGTATATATATATATGTGTGTGTGTGTGTGTGCGTGTGTGCGTGTATGTGTAGGAGATGGAGTTATGAAAAAACATTGCAGATATAATAACCCAATACCACATGAAAGAATTCTAAATCTAAAGGTCTCAATATTGTTTGAGAATTTTATCATACGGATGAAAATATTGTTATTAAGGTTTGATTATTTTCTAAATACCTTTCCATATTTATTATATAATAGTTGAGGTTATTTTTTTTTTAATGTTCTATATATTATTCGTAAGAAAAATAATTATATCTATATTAGGGGATTTGATATAGATTATTTCTTCAATTTCTATGTTAACTAACTCATCAAACATTTCTAAACACATTTGAAATATTCTTACTATTTCAGTTGTTTATGTGATTAAGTATATTTACAATTTTTCCAATTAGTAATATCTAAAAAAAATTGATACTTATAAATTTATTACAGCCTAAATATCTGTTTTGATGTTGTTACTGTTTTTAAAATATCTTATTTTGATTGTTAATTTTTTCTCATATCGTTTATTTATTTCCTTATTTCCTATTCTCGCTGGGATATTTTTCCCTGTTGGAGCCCTTGTAATTGTAGCAGCTTGCTTTTCGAACTATGGTTGTAGCCTAGATGATGATAATAATAATAATAATAATAATAATAATAATAATAATAATAATAATAATAATAATGATGATGATGATGATGATAAACACCGAAATTTTTTTTCAAAAGATCTGATCAATATCTGAAATGACCTTTAACCTGTCAAAGATACTTAGACATTTAGAGTATAAACGAAACCATTAGAAATCACTAGAAATTACTCCTTCGTAAATTACAATCCCCTTGGTAATTTGAAAGCGATTTTGAGAAGTTATGTACGAGCGGTCACAGGAAGCACTTACTTACAACACTCACTTATAACACTTTTTTTTTCGTTTCTCTTCTTTAATATTGCTTGTGATGCCTTGTAAGTAACAATGAGCTATGTATCATAAGTTCTTTTCTGTGGCTATTTAATATGTCGTGATTTTTCCTTAATTATAGTGAAGGATAAAATGTTATCAACAATCTGTAAGCTGTGACGAAGATGTACACATCTTTATACATACACACATATATCTTTATATACACACAAAAGATCATACATAAATGCATACATACATACATACATACGCATATATATATATATATATATATATATATATATATATATATATATATACTTACACGCTCACATATATACATGTATATATATATATATATATATATATATATATATATATATATATATATATATATATATATATATATATATATATATATATATATATATATATATATATATATATATATATATATATATATATATATATATATATATATATATATATATATATATATATATATATATATATATATATGAATGCATGCATGTAAGTAATTGTCTGTTAAAATACAGGCGTATATGAACTTGCGTCCGGTAGAGAGAGAGAGAGAGAGAGAGAGAGAGAGAGAGAGAGAGAGAGAGAGAGAGAGAGAGAGAGAGAGAGAGAGAGAGAGAGAGAGAGAGAGAGAAATGCGTATCACGGACATTACATTCGGAAAGATCTCTTGTGGCCTTTCAATGCAGGGACAGTCACTTATTTCCTAATTCCCTATCCAACAACGAGCCACCTGCCTCTGTTTCCTTACATTCATATTACTCATGACTCCATACTTCCTTTTTCTGATTGGGTCGTCTCCATGTCAGGAAAAGCCGGATGACTTCGTAATTGGTTCAAGGAAAAGCCGTTCTGTTTCTTCTGATTTTCCGATGGTTTGGTGTGGTGACATTTTTTTATTACAATTCGTTGAGAAGTTTATGTTAATTTGGCGTAACAACAAGACTGTTCTGTTTAATTGTTCAAGATATTTTACACTTTTTGCAAAGGGCTTCTACATATTAACCACCATCAATAGGAACAACAACAACAACAAAAACAACAACAACAACAACAACAACAACAATAATAATAATAATAATAATAATAATAATAATAATAATATTATTATTATTATTATTACTATCCAAGCTACAACCCTAATTGGAAAAGCAAGATGCTATAAGCCCAGGGGCTCCAATAGGGAAAAATAGCCCAGTGAGGAAAGGAAATAAGGAAATAAATAACTGAAGAGAACAAATTAACAATAAATCATTCTAAAAAAAGTAACAACGTCATAACAGATATGTCATATACAAACTACTAACAACGTCAAAAACAAACATGTCATATATAAACTATAAAAAGACTCATGTCCGCCTGGTCAACAAAAAAGCATTTGCTCCCACTTTGAACTTTTGAAGTTCTACTGATTCAACAACTCGATTAGGAAGATCATTCCACAACTTGGTAACAGCTGGAATAAAACTTCTAGAGTACTGCATAGTATTGAGCCTCGTGATGGAGAAGGCCTGGCTATTAGAATTAACTGCCTGCCTAGTATTACGAACAGGATAGAATTGTCCAGGGAGATCTGAATGTAAAGGATGGTCAGAGTTATGAAAAATCTTATGCAACATGCATAATGAACTAATTGAACGACGGTGCCAGAGATTAATATCTAGATCAGGAATAAGAAATTTAATAGACCGTAAGTTTCTGTCCAACAAATTAAGATGAGAATCAGCAGCTGAAGACCAGACAGGAGAACAATACTCAAAACAAGGTAGAATAAAAGAATTAAAACACTTCTTCAGAATAGATTGATCACCAAATATCTTAAAAGACTTTCTCAACAAGCCAATTTTTTGTGCAATTGAAGAAGACACAGACCTTATATGTTTCTCAAAAGTAAATTTGCTATCGAGAAACACACCTAAAATTTTGAAAGAGTCATACAAATTTAAAGAAACATTATCAATACTGAGATCCGGATGTTGAGGAGCCACTGTCCTTGACCTACTTACAATCATACTTTGAGTTTTGTTAGGATTCAACTTCATACCCCATAACTTGCACCATGCACTAATTTTAGCTAAATCTCTATTAAGGGATTCACCAACCCCAGATCTACATTCAGGGGATGGAATTGATGCAAAGAGAGTAGCATCATCTGCATATGCAACAAGCTTATTTTCTAGGCCAAACCACATGTCATGTGTATATAGAATGAAAAGTAATGGGCCAAGAACACTACCCTGTGGAACACCGGATATCACATTCCTACACTCACTATGGTGCCCATCAACAACTACTCTTTGAGATCTACTACTTAAAAAATCAATAATAATGCTAAGAAACGACCCACCCACTCCCAACTGTTTCAGTTTGAAAACAAGGGCCTCATGATTAACACGGTCAAAGGCAGCACTAAAATCAAGGCCAATCATACGAACTTCCCGACCACAATCAAGGGATTTCTGTACTGCATTGGAGATTGTAAGAAGGGCATCACATGCTCCAAGGCCTTTACGAAAACCAAATTGCAAACTAGGGAATAGATGATTACCTTCAGCAAACCTATTAAGACGTTTTGCCAGAAGACGTTCAAAAACTTTAGATAATATGGGAGTTATGGAAATTGGGCGGTAATCAGAGGGACTTGAGCTACCACAAACACATTTACATAGAGGAGTAACATTACCAATTCTCCAACAAGTGCTAAAAGCTCCTCTTCTTGCTAACTTGCGCAAATTAACAGATAACTTTGGAGCTAAGAAATCTGCTGTCTTTATAAAAAACAAAGGAAAAATACCATTTGGGTCTACACCTCCATAAGCATCAAGGTCCATCAACAGAGCTTTAATCTCACGAGATCGAAAAGCTAAACTAGTTAGTTTAGCCTCAGGAAAACAATAATAATAATAATAATAATGATAATTATAATAAAACGATTGCAATAATAGATATGATAATTATTATGATAATGATACAAGATTAACAGCGAAATTATAATGCTAATAAGAATAGAAATAGAAAATAATAATAATAATAATAATAATAATAATAATAATAATAATAATAATAATAATAATAATAATATCCATATAAACCAAGTTAAGAAGTGACTCTTCTTACAGATTTATCTCATTTGCTGTAGGAAAAGGGAGATAATCTCAGGTTAATTTACTTTTGTATTCCCAAGTAACATTTTTTAATCTCTCTCTCTCTCTCTCTCTCTCTCTCTCTCTCTCTCTCTCTCTCCGTCGGACCAAGAGTTGGAAGCTCGATTAAGAAAATATCACATTTAATTCAGGCACTTATAGGCCTATATTAAAATTATATATCATTGTTATGCTAGCAATGATCTATTTATCTTTCATGTTACTTAGTAAAACAATAGTAAGAAACTTTATGTAAAAGAAAAATATAGTTATTTACCATTTTATATATTCATCTATTTATAACGAGTTTTTTTTTTAACATATTGCATTTTCATACCAATGACCTATTACAGGGAACTCTCTCTCTCTCTCTCTCTCTCTCTCTCTCTCTCTCTCTCAGCGGAAGGATTATTTTTGTAAAATAACTTTGATTTCCTCTTGGATGAGTTCTACGGAGCCGTTGGCCCTTCCCTCGTCTTTGGCCAATTGTCCACATCCGACGTCTGGTTCTCTCTCTCTCTCTCTCTCTCTCTCTCTCTCTCTCTCTCTCTCTCTCTCTCTCTGATAAAAGGTAGAAAAAGAGAATGAAGGAAGAGGAGCAGGGATAGAAAGTGGAGGAGAATGAGGAAGGGAGAAAAAAGGGATAAACGGAAGATGAGTATTGATGAAAAGTGGAAGAGAAGGAGAGAGGTATAGAGAGAAGACGAGCAGGGATAGAAAGTGGAGGAAAAGGAGGCATGGAGAAGGAGAGGGATAGAAGGAAGAAGAGTAGTAATGGAAAGTGGAAGAGAAGGAGGGATGGAGATAAATAGAATAAAGGAACAGGAGTGGGGATGAAAAATAGAAGAGAAGGAGAAGAAAATGAAGAGTAGTAGGGATTGAAAGTAGAGGAGAAGGAGGAATGGATGAGATAGATAGATGGGAGGTAGAAGTAAAGAAAAGAAGGAAGGACTGATGGAGAGACGAATGAGACTGTAAGTGAAGAGCAGAAGAGGAGTAAAAAAGTAAGAGACGAAATAGAAAGAAGAGGTGTAAATAGGGAGAAAAGTTGAAATAGTGAAAGAATTAAATGATAGAATAAATTCATAGGAAACCACAAGAAAAAAGGAGTGATTGAAAATATATAATGTAGAAATAGATTTATGTATCAGTTCAATATGTTAGAATAAAACTGCCGCACACATTTCATGAAAAGTTCGATCTTAATCTTAATATAATATTCATGATTAGAATTTATTAAATATTTTTTTTTATAGAAATAGATTTTCTTTTTCTTTTCATTATTTTTGTTTATTATTAAGAACTTGGAACGATAAGGAAAGTTAACTATAAACATTCATTATTTTTGCAAATCGATTAACGCAAAAATATACGCAATATCCATTAGGCTAAGGGTTTAAGTGATATCATTATTAACATTATCATTATCATTATCATTATTATCTATTATTATTATTATTATTAGCAGCAATCCTACTTGGAATAGTAAACTATTATATCCACTAGGTCCACAGCAGAAAAAGTAATCCAGTATTGTAATTAAATCAAATAAAACAGTATAAAACCAAATTGGAAAAAAATAATAGAATAAATACAATACGAAGTAAAAAATGAATTATAAAACGAAAAATAGAAAAAATATAATATATCTAGAAAGATAATATTACTAACATAAGCAAAATCTAAATGGTCCCACCATATGGTGAACAGACAGTGGCATCAAATGATAAAAGTAAACTCAACATTTCACGCTATAGGTAAGTCATTACTGTGATAATTA
>NC_090743.1:42838219-42843219 GCF_036898095.1 Palaemon carinicauda
GGATGGCTGGGTAGTTTCAAGAAAGTGTTGAACTGTGGAGGTGGGTGAAAAAGAACTATGAAAATAGGTGTGTAGATGGGGGATTAGATGGAAATGTAAACAAGGAATATAGAGGTGTTTGGGTGTATAGAAGAACGGAAGATATAGTATGGTTACAAAAATCAAAATTACAAATATTGTATTTAAGAGCAGAGGAAATAGGGAAGATATGATTAAAAAATCAAAACTACAAATATTGTATCTAGGAGCAGAGGAAATAGGGAAGATATGATTAAAAAATGAAAATTACAAAGATTGTATTTAAGAGCAGAGGAAATAGGGAAGATATGATTAAAAAATCAAAACTACAAATATTGTATTTAAGAGCAGAGGAACTAGGGAAGATATGATTAAAGAAACAAAACATTTTATTGAAGAACAGAAGAAATAAGGAAGATATAAACTAAATCAAAACTAGTAAGTGTATGTAAGAACAGAAGAAATAAGAAAGGATAAAAAAAAATCAGAACTAGAAACATTATAAATGAATGGGAACTTGGGAGAATAGATGGTGGGAGATTAGATGGAAATGTAAACAAAGAAAAATAGAGGTGTTTGGGTGTATAGAAGAACGGAAGAAATAGGGAAGATGTGATTGAAAAATAAATGTAGAAGGAAAGAAAGTGGAATTAATTCCGAATCTATAAATATATAAGATGAAATAAAATCTAGGAGGAAAATGGATCTAATGGTATACAAAAAAAAAAAAAAAAAAAAATAATAATAATAATAATAATAATACTATCACTTTATCTTGATACAGAAAAAGAAAAGAATAATCAACATCTCATGTAGAAAAATAAGACAAAAAAAAAAAAAAATAAAAAAAAAATAAATAATATGTATAAAAACTGAAACCATAGAAATCAACTTATTCCTTTAAATAGATATATAGAAAACATAGAAAATCAATGAAGAAACTGTAAGGAAGACTCGATAGGGAGATTGACACATCCTAGGAGAGGATTGTATGAATCAATGCGTCTCGAACACACGCTGGGATTAATGTAACTTCATGCGGTATGTGATTCATTCAAAGTTAGGTGAATGAGCTATGACTGGTCAGAATAAGACATTGAATAAGGGATCCTCTCTCTCTCTCTCTCTCTCTCTCTCTCTCTCTCTCTCACACACACACTTTGATGTTAACAGTATCTTTCCGTGTTTAAATTTTGTTTTTAGGAAATTTAACTTTATGAATAACACAATCTCTCTCTCTCTCTCTCTCTCTCTCTCTCTCTCTCTCTCACACACACTTTGATGTTAACAGTATCTTTCCGTGTTTAAATTTTGTTTTAGGAAATTTAACTTTATGAATAACACAATCTCTCTCTCTCTCTCTCTCTCTCTCTCTCTCTCTCTCTGATGTTAAATATCTTTTGCGACTAAATTTTTTTGTCTATAAAGTTTAACTTCATTAATAACACCATCTCTCTCTCTCTCTCTCTCTCTCTCTCTCTCTCTCTCTTTGATGTTAACTATCTTTTGCGACTAAATTTTTTTGTCTATAAAGTTTAACTTCATGATTAACACCATCTCTCTCTCTCTCTCTCTCTCTCTCTCTCTCTCTCTCTTTGATGTCAACATTATCTTTCTGTGTTTAAATTTTGTTGTCTATGAAGTTTAACTTTGTGATTAACACCATCTCTCTCTCTCTCTCTCTCTCTCTCTCTCTCTATCTGATGTTAACTATCTTTCTGTGCCTAAATTTTGTTGTCTAAAAAGTTTAACTTTATGATTATTACTCTCTCTCTCTCTCTCTCTCTCTCTCTCTCTCTCTTTCAACATTATGATCAACATCCATATCTCTATCTCTCTTTCTATTAGATAAATTTCTTCTCTCAAAACTAACAGTATGACTCTCTCTCTCTCTCTCTCTCTCTCTCTCTCTCTCTCTCTCTCTCTCTCTCTCTCTCTCTCATTCATTCATTCACTCCTACCAACACCTCCTTGTGAGGAAGGAGTTAATCTCACTCAAGGAAATGTAGGTGGAGGTGTTCCGGTGCGTGGACCAGTATATGATACCTGTCCCTCCTAAGGGCATCTTTAGCTTACTGCCCAGGAAGCCATCGAGGTTATTATGCCCCTTCAGTGTACACATGTCACCCCCTTCACCCCACTCACCCCCGTGGCATGTAGGTGTCACCCCTACGGTGTTTGGATACACGTTTCTTTTGGGTGTAAGGGAAGAGTAATTGTCGATCTGATATGTGGACGTTATTTACGTAGATATTTTGTATTCTATAAAAAGTATTTTTATGATAAAGATCCTGAATTACATACGTAGATATTTTGGATTTTATAAAAAAAAAAGTATTTTTATGATAAAGATCCTGAATTTCATACATAAATATTTTGTATTTTATAAAAAAGTATTTTTATGATAAAGATCCTGAATTACATACGTAGATATTTTGTATTTCATATAAAAGTTTTTTTTTATTATAAAGATCCTTAACTACATACGTAGATATTTTGTATTCCATAAAAAGTATCTTTATGATAAAGATCCTGAATTACATACATAGATATTCTGCATTCTATAGAAAGTATCTTTAAGATAAAAGATCATGTTTTAGGTCAAATAATGACTTTAGTGTAATTTAATACGTACTAGATACCATGGAACAAAATATTTACATTTTCATACATAGTAATCATATATGATTATATAGAGAGTTGTTAGTGTAGCATATCATGATAAGATTAGTAAGAGTTATCCTGATGCCGAAAGTAGTTTATAGTTGAAATATTATTGTCTTATCTTTAGGCTAAATTTCCCATTCAACACGCATATATATATATATATATATATATATATATATATATATATATATATATATATATATATATATGTATGTATGTATGTATATATATATATACGTATATATATGTATATATATATATATATATTATATATATATATATATATATATATATATATGTATACATACATACATATATGTATATGAGTTTGTGTGTTTGTGTGTGTGTGCGTGCGTGTGTGTCCATGTACAGTTTTGTACTTTTGAAAGCCATAGCCTTGAATCCTCAAAATTCATTTAAATCATATTTGTATTTCGAATTATAATACAGCATAATTTTCAATAAATGGCGTTTCGTTTTATCCATCTACTGTTTAGTTTTTCATCGAAACTTTACCAACAAGACTGCTACTGACACACCTGTGTTTATCTTCCTTTTGTTATTTACTTCCTGTGGAAGAACGAAATCTTCCTTTATTATTTGAAGGAAGATATTTTCTCTGGATGTTGTGTATTTTGGGAGGGGCTAAAATCCTACTGAGAAGAAGAAGAAGAAGAAGAAGAAGAAGAAGAAGAAGAAGAAGAAGAAATGAAGGGTTGTGCGTGGGAATGCTTAGAGACAGTATCAGAAACCCCCAAAATAAACCTATTGAAATTCTACACCCGATCGGCTGAGTCACTTCATGTGTTTAAAGTTTGTTTTCGTCTTCCTTAAGTTCCCGTCTTGGGTGGAGAGCGCGCGTTTTCTTTGTAGATGCGAGAAAAGTTGTTAGATAGTATTTTTCTTATATTTGTCTCGTTATATTTTCAAAATTTGATGTATAGTTTGCGTTTTGGATCAATAAATAATCACTTAAATAACTTAAAAATTTAAATATTAATGAATTTAAAAGCGACACCATCTACATATCACGACGAGTAAGGAAAATCAACACTTGGCAAGGGCGATCTATTTATGACGTCACCAGCTTTACTATTTCATTCATTGTCCGGGGTTCTCACGCTATTGTTGCCATCCGCTGATCCTCAGTATAACATACTTATTTCCTTCCATTAATTTAGTAATGGACGTGTGCATATTTACACAAATTTCTATATGATTTATTGATAATATTATAATAAGGAAAGGAATAACGGTTAGCCTACAATTACGATAACACCCACACCGTTAGAAAGACAGCCAGTACGATAGCCCAAGGTTGAATTCATTCATAAATCCCTCCTCATCCGCTCCTGCTACGCTGCGGTCGCTACCTCACCTGATCGCTGTCTTTGTTTCTCTGGGTACCTGCCCCCTAAGCTATTGTCGGTCAGAATAAGTTCCATTTATCGCCTATTGTTTGTGGAACGGTTTTTTAAAACATTAATTTTTACCCATACAAGCAATAAAGCGGATCTTTAAGTAAAGGGCAGGTTTCTGTAAAAAGGATCTTCAAGCACATACTCGAAGATTTCCTTAGTTAATATGGTAGACCATCTTACCACCCAGATGATGTGTGGGGGTTGGTGGTGGTTGGGTGCGGAAAGAGAGTACCCACAACCTACCCCTTACCCACCCCACAACCTACCCCTTACCCACATCCCATTTTCAAATACCCTCCATACCCTTGCAAGGTATGCTACTTGCAGCATATCTGAAGGGCATTCTGTCCTGCTAATTTTCGTGGTTGCTGGGTGGGTCGGGTACCGGGCACGTTCCACGGTGCCCACATTTCAGGTATGGCTAGTCGTTTTGCCAGGAAGCAGCAATATTGAAGGGTGTTTTAAGCTTGCAATTCATGTTGCAGCTAATATGTAATATGAATTTTTTTTGTGTATCTTAAAATTAACAATAGCCTACCATTATTATTATTATTATTATTATTATTATTATTATTAATGATGATGATAATAATAATAATATTATTATTATTATTATTATTATTATTATTATTATTATTATTATTATTATTATCATTATTATTATTATTTTTAAATAAATCGTAATACCAATTAAGGGTAAATGTCTGTAATAACCATAAAAAATTTTTTAATCAATGATTATGAAATTGGAAGTACTTTGTTTTCTCCAATTGCATTAAATAAACAGATTATAAATACATAGAAGAAAAAAAAAACAAGTAATTAGATAATGAAGTAAATAGATAAAGAAATAACTGTAGAAATGAATAAATGAATGAATTGATATGAAAAAAA
>NC_090743.1:42863219-42868219 GCF_036898095.1 Palaemon carinicauda
TGATGGCAACTGTAAACTCACTCAATATCTAACTGAGTAACTAACTGATTTAGACTCTGATAGTAACTGCAAACTCACTAAATATCTAACTGTGTAACTATCTAATTTAGACTCTGATAGCAACTGCAAACTCACTCAATATCTAACTAAGTAACTAACTAATTCCGACTTTAATAGTAACTGCAAACTAACTCAATATCTAACTGAGTAACTAAATAAGACTCTGATAGCAACTGCAAACTCACTCAATATCTTACTGAGTAACTAACTAATTCAGACACTGATAGCAACTGCAAACTCACTCAATAGCTAACTTAGTAACTAACTAATTCAGACTTTTATAACAACTGCAAACCCACTCAATAGCTTACTGAGTGACTAACTAATTCAGACTCTTATAGCAACTGCAAACTCACTCAATAGCTTACTGAGTAACTAACTAATTCAGACTTTTATAGCAACTGCAAACTCACTCAATAGCTTAACGAGTAACTAACTAATTAGACTCTTATAGCAACTGCAAACTCACTCAATAGCTAACTTAGTAACTAACTATTTCAGACTCTGATAGAAACTACTAACTCACTCAATATCTTACTGAGTAACTAACTAATTCAGACACTGATAGCAACTGCAACCTCACTCAATAGCTAACTTAGTAACTAACTAATTCAGACTTTTATAACAACTGCAAGCCCACTCAATAGCTTACTGAGTGACTAACTAATTCAGACTCTTATAGCAACTGCAAACTCACTCAATAGCTTACTGAGTAACTAACTAATTCAGACTTTTATAGCAACTGCAAACTCACTCAATAGCTTACTGAGTGACTAACTAATTCAGACTCTTATAGCAACTGCAAACTCACTCAATAGCTAACTTAGTAACTAACTATTTTAGACTCTGATAGAAACTACTAACTCACTCAATATCTTACTGAGTAACTAACTAATTCAGACACTTATAGCAACTGCAACCTCACTCAATAGCTAACTTAGTAACTAACTAATTCAGACTTTTATAACAACTGCAAACCCACTCAATAGCTTACTGAGTGACTAACTAATTCAGACTCTTATAGCAACTGCAAACTCACTCAATAGCTTACTGAGTAACTAACTAATTCCGACTCTTATAGCAACTGCAAACTCACTCAATAGCTAACTTAGTAACTAACTAATTCAGAATTTTATAACAACTGCAAACCCACTCAATAGCTTACTGAGTGACTAACTAATTCAGGCTCTTATAGCAACTGCAACCTCACTCAGTAGCTAACTTAGTAACTAACTAATTCAGACTTTTATAACAACTGCAAACCCACTCAATAGCTTACTGTAACTAATTAATTCAGACTCTTATAACAACTGCAAACTCACTCAATATCTAACTGTGTAACTATCTAATTCAGAGTCTGATAGCAACTGCAAACTCACTCAATTACTAACTGAGTAACTAACTAATTCAGACTCTGATAGAAACTACTAACTCACTCAATATCTAACTGAGTAACTAACTAATTCAGACACTGATAGCAACTGCAAACTCACTCAATATCTTACTGAGTAACTAACTAATTCAGACACTGATAGCAACTGCAAACTAGCTCAATAGCTAACTGAGTAACTAACTAATTCAGACTCCTATAGCAACTGCAAACTCACTCAATATCTAACTGTGTAACTATCTAATTCAGACTCTGATAGCAACTGCAAACTCACTTAATAACTAACTGGGTAACTAACCAATTCAGACTCTGATAGCAAATGCAAACTAACTCAATAGCTAACTGAGTAACTAACTAATTCCGACTATTATAGCAACTGCAAACTCACTCAATATCTAACTTAGTAACTAACTAATTCAGACTGATAGCAAATGCAAACTAACTCAATAGCTAACTGAGTAACTAACTAATTCCGACTATTATAGCAACTGCAAACTCACTCAATATCTAACTTAGTAACTAACTAATTCAGACACTGATAGCAACTGCAACCTCACTCAATAGCTAACTTAGTAACTAACTAATTCAGACTTTTATAACAACTGCAAACCCACTCAATAGCTTACTGAGTGACTAACTAATTCAGACTCTTATAGCAACTGCAAACTCTCTCAATAGCTTACTGAGTAACTAACTAATTCAGACTTTTATAGCAACTGCAAACTCACTCAATAGCTTAACGAGTAACTGACTAATTAGACTCTTATAGCAACTGCAAACTCACTCAATAGCTAACTTAGTAACTAACTAATTCAGACTCTGATAGAAACTACTAACTCACTCAATATCTTACTGAGTAACTAACTGATTCAGACACTGATAGCAACTGCAACCTCACTCAATAGCTAAATTAGTAACTAACTAATTCAGACTTTTATAACAACTGCAAACCCACCCAATAGCTTACTGAGTGACTAACTAATTTAGACTCTTATAGCAACTGCAAACTCACTCAATAGCTTACTGAGTAACTAACTAATTCAGACTTTTATAGCAACTGCAAACTCACTCAATAGCTTACTCAGTAACTAACTAATTCAGACTCTTATAGCAACTGCAAACTCACTCAATAGCTAACTTAGTAACTAACTATTTTAGACTCTGATAGAAACTACTAACTCACTCAATATCTTACTGAGTAACTAACTAATTCAGACACTGATAGCAACTGCAACCTCACTCAATAGCTAACTTAGTAACTAACTAATTCAGACTTTTATAACAACTGCAAACCCACTCAATAGCTTACTGAGTGACTAACTAATTCAGACTCTTATAGCAACTGCAAACTCACTCAATAGATTACTGAGTAACTAACTAATTCCGACTCTTATAGCAACTGCAAACTCACTCAATAGCTTACTGAGTAACTAACTAATTCAGATTCTTATAGCAACTGCAAACTCACTCAATAGCTAACTTAGTAACTAACTAATTCAGACTTTTATAACAACTGCAAACCCACTCAATAGCTTACTGAGTGACTAACTAATTCAGACTCTTATAGCAACTGCAAACTCACTCAATAGCTAACTTAGTAACTAACTAATTCAGACTTTTATAACAACTGCAAACCCACTCAATAGCTTACTGTAACTAATTAATTCAGACTCTTATAGCAACTGCAAACTCACTCAATATCTAACTGTGTAACTATCTAATTCAGAGTCTGATAGCAACTGCAAACTCACTCAATTACTAACTGAGTAACTAACTAATTCAGACTCTGATAGAAACTACTAACTCACTCAATATCTAACTGAGTAACTAACTAATTCAGACACTGATAGCAACTGCAAACTCACTCAATATCTTACTGAGTAACTAACTAATTCAGACACTGATAGCAACTGTAAACTAGCTCAATAGCTAACTGAGTAACTAACTAATTCAGACTCCTATAGCAACTGCAAACTCACTCAATATCTAACTGTGTAACTATCTAATTCAGACTCTGATAGCAACTGCAAACTCACTTAATAACTAACTGGGTAACTAACCAATTCAGACTCTGATAGCAAATGCAAACTAACTCAATAGCTAACTGAGTAACTAACTAATTCCGACTATTATAGCAACTGCAAACTCACTCAATATCTAACTTAGTAACTAACTAATTCAGACTGATAGCAACTGCAAACTCACTCAATAGCTAACTGAGTAACTAAATAATTCCGACTCTGATAGTAACCGCAGACTCGCTAAATATCTAACTGCGTAACTAAATAAGACCCTGATAGCAACTGCAAACTCACTCAGTAGCTTATTGAGTAACTAACTAATTCAGATTTTTACAGCAACTGCAAACTCACTCAATATCTAACTGTGTAACTATCTAATTTAGACTCTGATAGCAACTGCAAACTCACTCAATATCTAACTGAGTAACTAACTAATTCCGACTTTGATAGTAACTAAAAACTAACTCAATATCTAACTGAGTAAATAAATAAGACTCTGATAGAAACTGCAAACTCACTCGATATCTAACTGAGTAACTAACTAATTCAGACTCTGATAGCAACTGCAAACTCACTCAATAGCTAACCGAGTAACTATTTCAGACTCTGATGGCAACTGCAAACTCACTCAATATCTAACTGAGTAACTAACTGATTCAGACTCTGATAGTAACTGCAAACTCACTAAATATCTAACTGTGTAACTATCTAATTTAGACTCTGATAGCAACTGCAAACTCACTCAATATCTAACTGAGTAACTAACTAATTCCGACTTTGATAGTAACTGCAAACTAACTCAATATCTAACTGAGTAACTAAATAAGACTCTGATAGCAACTGCAAACTCACTCAATATCTTACTGAGTAACTAACTAATTCAGACACTGATAGCAACTGCAACCTCACTCAATATCTTACTGAGTAACTAACTAATTCAGACTCTTATAGCAACTGCAAACTCACTCAATAGCTTACTGAGTAACTAACTAATTCAGACTTTTATAGCAACTGCAAACTCACTCAATAGCTTAACGAGTAACTAACTAATTAGACTCTTATAACAACTGCAAACTCACTCAATAGCTAACTTAGTAACTAACTATTTCAGACTCTGATAGAAACTACTAACTCACTCAATATCTTACTGAGTAACTAACTAATTCAGACACTGATAGCAACTGCAACCTCACTCAATAGCTAACTTAGTAACTAACTAATTCAGACTTTTATAACAACTGCAAACCCACTCAATAGCTTACTGAGTGACTAACTAATTCAGACTCTTATAGCAACTGCAAACTCACTCAATAGCTTACTGAGTAACTAACTAATTCAGACTTTTATAGCAACTGCAAACTCACTCAATAGCTTACTGAGTGACTAACTAATTCAGACTCTTATAGCAACTGCAAACTCACTCAATAGCTAACTTAGTAACTAACTATTTTAGACTCTGATAGAAACTACTAACTCACTCAATATCTTACTGAGTAACTAACTAATTCAGACACTGATAGCAACTGCAA
>NC_090743.1:42883333-42890833 GCF_036898095.1 Palaemon carinicauda
TTCAAGAGTCAATTCTTTTGGATAATTGTAGAATATTATATATGGTTCTAATATGTATTTTGTTTTCTACTAACTATGAAATCATGAATGTTCAACGCAGATATCGTAACATTAAACATTGTTGAGAGAGAGAGAGAGAGAGAGAGAGAGAGAGAGAGAGAGAGAGAGAGAGAGAGAGAGAGAGAGAGAGAGTTATTCCTGGTACTCTCTCTCTCTCTCTCTCTCTCTCTCTCTCTCTCTCTCTCTCTCCTCTCTCTCTCTCTCTCTCTCTCTCTCTGGAATTGATGACACAACACCACTCAATGTGGCAATTTTTTTACATACAAAACAGCAAATACATGGAATAGACTTCCAGCTGATGTAGTAAACAGTAACACGGTAAACAAGTTCAAGAATAAGTTAGACAAGATCATATGAACTCTAAATGCTTAAAATGAATCGCTCTACCCAAGAGCAAATGGAGTCTTCGCAGATGGGCAAAAAAGTCTGTGATATCCAAAATATTCTTTTGACTCTCTCTCTCTCTCTCTCTCTCTCTCTCTCTCTCTCTCTCTCTCTCTCTCTCTCTCTCTCTCTCTCTCTCTGTAAATGAGTTCAAAAATAAGTTAGACAAAATAATAAGAACTCTTTAAATGCTTAAAGTAAATCGCTCTACCAAAGAGCAAACAGAGTTTCCGCGGATGGACTAAAAAGTGTTTGAGACATCCAAAATATTTGTAACTCCTTGTAAACTCTCTCTAATAGGAACGTTCGCTTTCTTTCCATTGTAATTCAATGGTCATTTTACCTCAACTTCTTACATTCAAGAATATATTATCAGTTGTAATGAAAATATCATTTGGTAGGAGATGATGAATGAAGAAGTATTGAATTGAAAGCTCAAGATAGAGACGACTGGCGTCAATAGGCGTAGGAGGAGAAGATGATGAAATTTAAGTGTTTTTTCCATGTTAAAACGACTGATGTAATGGAATGTTAGACCTCTTTAATCAAGGTGCAAGGAAAGAATAATAGGCTAATTTTAAGTGTTCTTGTGGTGGAATAATCGGGTAAGTAGGAAAGAAGACACTTTTAAATCAAATTATCATGTGTGTATATATATATGTATATATGTATATATATATATATATGTATATATATATATATATAATTTATATATATATATATATATATATATATATATATATATATATACATATATATATATATATATATATATATATATATATATATATATATGTATATAGAGTATATACTGTACATATATATATATATATATATATATATATATATATATATATATATATATATATATATATATATATATATATATATATATATATATATACATGCATATACAGAATATACTGTACATATATATATATATATATATATATATATATATATATATATATATATATATATATATATATATATATATAAATATATAGATATATATATACATATATATACATACATATATATATATATATATATATATATATATATATATATATATATATATATACTGCATATATATATATATATATATATATATATATATATATATATATATATACTGTATATATATATATATATATATATATATATATATATATATATATATATATATATATATATACACATATAGATACACACACACTCACTCACAAACACACACACACACACACACACACACACACACACACATATATATATATATATATAATTATATATTTATATTTACATATATATATATATATATATATATATATATATATATATATATATATATATATATATATATATAGAGAGAGAGAGAGAGAGAGAGAGAGAGAGAGAGAGAGAGAGAGAGAGAGAGAGAGAGAGAGAGAGAGAGAGAGATTAATTATGGAAAAAGATTTTGTATTTTTGGCTTTATTCAAGGTATATTTTGATAATAAATATAAACATACAAGAATCCAAATGAACGGGATACCAAAAAGTAGATTTTCCCATGACAAAAAAAAAAAAGCTCTTCCAGAAAGAACGTTAATGACCTAGAAAATCCTCGTCTGGCGCACTCCATTACGCGGCGTAGCTCCAAGTACCCTTTAATATATGCATATTTCACATTTCTCGTAATATATCCAGGTAATCACAGGTTACGCCCAGTGATAATAACCAGCAGGAATGTTCAAGAGAGGCTCATTCTGCTTCAAATTACCCTCAGTAAAGTCATCATTAAGTTATTAGCAATCCATCTTTCTTAAAAGGCTCCGCCATCTTCCCAGAGTTGCAGAGATCCTTCAAGGGTCTTCAACAAGAGGGTAGTGCTAACAGGGCACGTCATGCGGTGGACTGTAAACGCTAGGTGCTTCAAGTTACTATATAATCTATCCTTGTGACGTCAGGAGGCTAGTGCCAACAGGACACGTCGTGCGATGGACTGTAAACGCTAGGTGCTTCAAGATACTACATAATCTTATCCCTGTTGCGTCAGGAGGGTAGTGCTAACATGGCACGTCATGCGGTGGACTGTAAACACAAGGTGCTTCAAGATGCCTGTTGGTAACGTCCTTGCCCGGTGATCGCCAGACTGGGGTCTAATCCTTCTCATACTCGTTAGTTTATGGTCACTGCAGCCTCTCCATCCTTGTGAGCTAAGGATGGGGTTTTACGGGAGCTTATAGGTGTACCTTCTGAGTCATCAGCAGCCATTGCCTGGCCCTCTCTGATCCTAGCATGGATGGAGAGGGTGCTGATCATGTGTATATATGGTCAGTCTCCAGGGCATTGACCTGCCTGATAGGACAATGTCACTGTCCCTTGCCTCTGCCATTCATGAGTGGCCTTTATACCTTTGATCCTATCCCTGTGCCGTCAGGAGGGTAGTGCTAACAGGGCACGTTATGCGGTGGACTGTTGACACTAGGTACTTCAAGATGGCAAATATCTAAGGCAGAAGAATATAATTACTTTAAAGTTAGGAAGCTAATTCAAAAGAAAGTAGGTAGGCCTACTTTAGAATGTGGAGATATATCTAGATTTGGCAAGAAATCCATCTTGATTCATGCCAAATCTAGAACACAGTGTTTATATCAAATAATATAAAAATGGGAGGGTAGTGCCCTTAGGGCACGTCATGTGGTGGCCTGTAGACAATAGTTGCACCTGCTTTTCATATATCTACTTTACCTCATACCTTGATTTTATTTCATCAGTCTAGCTGTCCAACCTTTTTTGCCGTTTACTTTCTATGACAATGAAGGGCCCTACATTACCATCCAGCCAGTTTTTCTATCAATGACAACTACAAACTCCAAGAAACCAGTTAATCACTTAAATTATTTAAATAGGAACCAGTTAATCCCTTCAATGTTTTAAATAGAAACCAGTTAATCCCTTCAATGATTTAAATAGAAACCAGTTAATCCCTTCAGTGTTTTAAATAGAAATCAGTTAAACCCTTCAAAGATTTAAATTGAAATCAGTTGATCCCTCCAATGATTGAAATAGGAACCAGTTAATCCCTTCAATAATTTAAACAAAAATCAGTTAATACCTTCAGTGATTTCAATAGAAATCTGTTAATCCCTTCAATGATTGAAATAGGAACCAGTTAATCCCTTCAATGATTTAAAAAGAAACCAGTTAATACCTCCAGTGATTTCAATAAAAATCTGTTAATCCCTTCAGTGATGTAAATAGAAACCAGTTAATCCCTTCAATGATTTGAATAGAAACCAGTTAATCCCTTCAATGATTTAAATAGAAACCGGTTAATCCCTTCAATTATATAAATAGAAATTAGTTAATCCCTTCAATTATTTAAATAGAAACCAGTTAATTCCTTCAATTATTTAAATAGAAACCAGTTAATCCCTTCAATAATTTGAATTGAAACGTTAACCCCCTCGATAATTTAAATAGAAACCAGTTAATCCCTTCAAGGATGTGAATAGAAACCATTTAATTCCTTCAATGATTTAAATAGGAAGCAGTTGTAACCCCTTCAACAATTTAAATAGAAACCAGGTAACCCTTTCAATGATTTAAATAGAAACCAGTTGATCCCTTCAATGATTTAAACATAAATCAGTTAATCCCTTCAACGATTTAAACAAATCAGTTAATCCCTTCAATATTTTAAATAGAAACCAGTTAATCACTTCAATGATTTGAATAGAAACCAGTTAACCCCTTCAATGATTTAAATAAAAACCAGTTAATCCCTTTAATGATTTAAATGGAAAGCAGTTAATTCCTTCAATGCTTTAAATAGAAACCAGTTAATCCCTTCAAAGATTTAGATAGAAACCAATTAATCCCTTCAATGATTTAAATAGAAACCAGTTAATCCCTTCAATGATTTAAATAGAGACAAGTTAATCCCTTCAATGATTTAAATAGAAACCAGTTAATCCCTTCAATGATTTAGATAGAAACCAATTAATCCCTTCATTGATTTAAATAAAAATCAGTTAATCGCTTCAATGATTTAAATAGAGACAAGTTAATCCCTTCAATGATTTAAATAGAAACCAGTTTATCTCTCCAATGATGTAAATAGAAACCAGTTAATCCATTGAATGATTTAGATAGAAACGGTAACCCCTTGAAGGATTTAAATAGAAACCTTCTATTCCCTTAAATGATTTGAATAGAAACCAGTTAATCCCTTCAATGACTTAGATAAAAACCAGTTAATCCCTTCGATGATTTAATTCAGTCTGCTCCACACATCCCCTGCTCGAAGTGAATGGAATTCCTTTCACGCCAATAAATCAATTATAGTAATGTCCTCTAAGCAACTAAATCTACCCCTGTTAATCCAATAAATCTACCGCAGTTAATCCTCGAATAACATAAAAAAAATAGTTCATCCAAAGTTTCATGAAATCCAATAACAGCAAAAAGCCAGTCTCCACTACCTTGAATCCCGCCAACCAACCCCAAACCTTCTATCCACCCCTCCCACTCCTACCCGACAGATCCCCACCCCTTAGAAATTGGTCAGTAACAGTTTCACCGAGCGGTACAGAATAATGGCAATACAGAGCAATAGGAGGTTATGGGCATGGCTAGGCTGCGAGGCAGGTCACAGGGGTCATGCAGCATTCCTCTCTCAACCGAGCGTGAGAGTTGACCTTGATGGTATCTTCAAGGTCGACCTTGCCCTCCCAACTAGTTCACGCCCTCTCTGCTATATGTTCGGTTCGGCCTGGGCTACTGGTTTCTGCGTAAAGTGTGGTGATGGTGTCGGAGGAGTCTCCTTGTCTAGGTGGTACTGGGTGTTCAGGGGATGAATAATGTGGATTGAAATGTCTGAAGTGTGGTGAAGGTCACTGAGTACCTGGGTGAGTTTTGTATTGATGAGTTGATGAATAGCATGTGAATATATTGAATTAATAGCACCAATTGATGATTAAGTATGAGAAAAAATAGGAAATTTCCTTTGCAAGTGGATGGAAATTATGTTTAAAAATGAATACTGACCTCACATATTGATGAATATGATGTTGAAAATCTAAGATTGACCCATACATTGATTAATATAATGCTGAAAATCTAAGATTGACCTCATACATTGATTAATATGATGTTGAAAATCTAAGATTGACGTCATACATTGATGAATATGATGTTGAAAATCTAAGATTGACCTCATACATTGATGAATATGATGTTGAAAATCTGAGATTGACTCATATATTGATGAATATGATGTGCATATATGGAATTGATGATATTTATTGATAAATAAGTATAAAAAAGTGAAATTAGCTTGGCAAGTTGATGAATATGCAACTTTAAAATCAAATTGCCATTATAATCAATGAATAAGAAATATGATAAATTGCAGTTGACCTGATGACAGGTCAGGTCACAAATAAAAAATTATAGCACCACCTAAGTAAGGCAGACGAATTATTATCATTATTATTAAGCCCAAGAACTCCAACAAGGAAAAATAGCCCAGAGAGGAAAAGGAACATAAAAATAAATAAACTACAAGAGAAGTATGAATAATCAAAATTAAATATTTCAAGAACAGTAACTTGAAAAAAAAAACAATAGGAAGAGAAATATGATAGAACAGGATGCCCACGTGTACCCCCAAGCAAGAGAACTCTAATCCAAGATAGTGGAAGGCCATGGTACAGAGGCTATTTCACTAATTCAATAAATAAACATTAGATATAAAGGAACATATACGTCAATCAGAGAGAGAAAAAATAATTGAATACCACTAATGTGGAATTCAAATAGTTGACATCAAGTTAATACAGGTCATTACAAATAGAACTAAAATTTAAGCAAATCTGCTATATTTGCGTATGTTAATAGATGAGAAATGAATTAGCAAGTAGATGAATAGATAAATTTATAGAAAACGATTGAAAGGCTATATAGAAATTATGAAAAAAAATCAGACTAAATAGATCAGTCAGATAGGAAGGAATTGAACAATAAATGTGACATGATAGAAAGAAAGAGAAAAGAATAATTATGACACTATGGCGACAGGAAAACAGAGATCAATGTAGAATAAAGAGAAGCTAAACTAATAAAATGAATGAATAAATAGAGATATCGTTGCTAAGAAATAAATGAAGGGAGAAGGATGCCAAGTTGCAAGGCAAACCTGTTCTCTCTCAATCCAGTATTCTGGAGGAACGCCAGGCTGCATCTTTCGCATTCCAGACCCCAGCACGCGATTCGACCGGTTTCTCCTCTGGAAAAAAATGAGCTGCTTTCCAGGCGCACTTTTCCACGCTGGTAGAGTCCCTATTTTGTATATTTGGAGCGTGGTTGACCTTACTTATTGAGACGATGCTGTAGTGTTCTATTGGGAAAATTGGTCGTCTAATTTTCTCCAATTGTTTTGATAAAAAGGAGCTTGTTTAAGGTTTGTTTTGGTTGCATAGAATCATAGCCAAATGAGCTTTTATTACACAAGGAATTTTAAATGATTGTATTTTCATTGAAGATTTCATAAGATAAGGAGTTGTTCGTCTTTTGAATATATCTGAAAGAATTTCATGTCTTTTACGAGTTTTGAAAAAAAAGTTATTTAATGTTTGTTTTGTTTTCATAAAATCGCTTGCCAATCATATTCAAATGAACATTTATTTTACAGGGAATTTCAAATGAGTGTCTATTGTCAATGAAGATATATGAGTAACCTTTCTTTATTATTTTCATTATCATTATCATTATTATTATTATTATTATCATTATTATTATTAATATTATTATTATTATTATTATTATTATTATTATTATTATTATTATTATTATTATTATTATTATTATTATTATTATTATTATTATTGACAAAAAGACGACTCATCACCCCATACACCCCAAATTGTATAAAGGCATACACATAGCTATCTCCCATCCCACGACCATTACTAAGCCCAAAGAGACGATGGGAGAAGAATAGAGGACAGAGGAGAGGGTTAGGATGAGTAGGATACTAACCTGCTGTACAAGAATCAAGTCTGTTTTATT
>NC_090743.1:42898333-42900833 GCF_036898095.1 Palaemon carinicauda
GATTGCTACGAATATCCTTTAACCAGTAATGGTAGGTATTATTGTTATTGTTACTGTTATAGTTGTAGTTAAGGTTATTATTATTATTATTATTATTATTATTATTATTATTATTATTATTATTATTATTATTATTATTATTATTATTGTCTATGCTCTTTCGAAAGAAAAAATACTAGATATAGCAAGAGTAAAGTTGAAAGACATTTATATATTAACATATATGTATAATACAATAACTCACTGAGAGAGAGAGAGAGAGAGAGAGAGAGAGAGAGGAGAGAGAGAGAGAGAGAGAGAGAGAGAGAGAGAGAGAGAGAGAGAGCTATTTCTCGTTAACGTCTGGAAAAGAAAGATATTCATTTTCACAACTCATACTTATTTCCTGTTGCCCTTTGTGATAATTTCTTTTAAATGACTAGATGTAGATGTTTTACTAAGCAAAATTATATTTATTTTCTTAATAAATTAAAATAGATGATATTTTGCTGAACGAAATACAAAAGCAAATAATATTAGGCATGATCACTTTTTTATCAAATCATGTCTGATTATCTAATTGTTAAGGGGATAGTTTTGAAATAAAAAGTATAATGGAAATGATTTTTTTCAACAAAACATAGCAGCTGAATTGACTGAAATATGGAGCACAAATAATATATATATATATAAAGAGTTATTTTTTACTTTTATCGTATTTTTCATTCCCAATATCACCCCCACCAAAATTATGATACGTATAACCACCATTTGAAACAAAAAATCATGAATACGTCAATATTTGTTTTGAAGTTTTATCGCACTTCCGTATAGTAAAAACACCCAGGGTTTGAACATCCCATTTTGACAGGTGAAAGAAGTCCTAATTTACTTCGCGTAGGTCTACGCCCCTTTGAGCATCCAGTGGCTAAAAAAGAAAAAAAAAAAAAAAGATGACTGTATTTTCCCATCTTCCCTGACAGGTGTGGTAATAGCCATCGTGGAATCCTACACTTGGTGGCCCTTGTGGTCTCCACCGGAGAACTGGTCCCCTCGAGGCGTGCTGCTCTTCTCCACTGCGGTATCTCTCTCCTGTAAGGCAGAAGCCTTCCTCAACACACCGCTCCTTTCCAGGACCGAGTCAGTAGCTCTCCTCTGTCCCCAATTCCAGAATGAATCCTGGAAAAATCTCTCCTACACCCTCCTGACCTGGCTACCATTCGCCTCGTCCAAGAAGCTATGGAGAGTCGGCGACTGGGACCTCTCGGTTTTCACGTCCTTTGAGCGCCTCTTTCCAGATCGCTTCAGCGACTTCCATGGAAATGAAGTGACGATCGCCTACAATGCTGATGACCAGCCGCTTCTCTTCCAGAGGGAAGATGGACAGTTTGATGGCACTAATTATCGCATGTTGCAGTTGTTGGCCAGATGGCTCAATTTCAGCTACTCCTTCACGTCTGATCGTAAGTTGAGATGGCTTCAGGGAAAGGGTGGAATTGGTCAGACTGTTATGATGAACAAAAAATGATTACTAAAACTAGAAATAATTGCCCTTGGGTTTATAGCATCTTGCTTTTCCAACTAGGGTTGTAGCTTAACAGGTAAAAATAATAATAATAATAATAATAATAATAATAATAATAATAATAATAATAATAATAATAATAATAATTCCCCCCCCCTTTCTCCTTAGCGTTGTGGGGCGAAAGAAATGCGAATGGGACGTGGACGGGTATCTTGGGCTACCTCCATCGAGGAGAGAAAGACCTGGTTTTGAACTACATCACTCTGACCCCGGACAGGGTGGAGGATTTTGACATCTCTGTTACTTACCATTCGGAAGGGTAAGACTTATCAATTCATCTATATATTTATTTATCTATACCATCATCATCATCATCATCATCTCCTCCTACGCCTCGGTTAGATTTCGCCAGTCGTCTCCATCTTTAGCTTTTAATTCAATACTCCTCCATTCACCATCTCCTACTTCACGCTTCATAGGCCTTAGCCATGTAGGCCTAGGTCTTCCAACTCTTCTAGTGCCAAGTGGAGCCAAGTTGAAAGTTTGGTGAACTAATCTCTCTTGCGAAGAGCATGCGCAAGCCATCTCCATCTACCCCTCACCATTGATCTCATCCACATATGGCACTCAAGTAATCTCTCTTATAGTTTCATTTCTAATCTTGTCATGCCATTCAACTCCCAATATTCTTCTGAAGGCTTTGTTCGAACCAGCTCATGAATTACCAGGCCAAATGGCAAAAATCTCCCTTGTTGATTGATTGATTGATTAATTTCCTTCCAGTTTCGGCATTATGCTAAAGGTCCCCCCACCTCTACCTCGCTGGCAGAATGTTATATTTCCCTTTTCGACTGAACTCTGGGCAGCTGTCGTGCTTGGCTTAATTCTCACTGGGATCTTCTTCCATCTCTTCAACCGGAGGTTTGAGAATTCGTTCTCCAAGAATTTCTTGATGGTGTTTCAGGTAAGATTCTAAGGAGAATATATAAATTCTCG
>NC_090743.1:42906366-42911366 GCF_036898095.1 Palaemon carinicauda
CGGCAAGTATGTGATCATATAAGTTTTTTAAGTATGCAAATATGTGAGTCTAAAATTGCAGAGTTAGCGAATAAGAGAGTTTGAAGGTTATAGATCTTGCAAATTGAAGAGTCTGACAGTTAAACAAAAGGTAAAAAATTATGTTTGTGAGTTGAAAAAATTTTTGACCATTAAACTCTCTAACTTTTCAGATGTGTAGGTTTTGGAATTTGATTTACATTACCAAAAGTTTGGAAATGGCCTAAAACCTTCAAATTATAAAAGTCCACCATTGAAAGATGGTACTGTATAAGGTTTTCTATAACATGAATCTTTAAAAGAAAATGTAATATAGACAATCGTTTTACGTAGCAGATCTCTCTCTCCTCTGCTCTCTCTCTCTCTCTCTCTCTCTCTCTCTCTCCTCTCTCTCTCTCTCTCTCTCTCCTCCTCTCTCTCTCCTCTCTCTCTCTCTCTCCAGGGTAATCTGAACATATAATTGCTGTTTTCTGACATTTTTAGTTCGGACTGACAAGAAATTAACTTAATTTTACGATCAGCCCTTTATACATTCAAGGCAAGGGGTGACTCATATAGCTATTGCATAAACACCACAAACATAAAATATATATAAATAAATCCATGTATAATATCTAATGAAACTACTAATTGCAAATTTAAATGAAATAAACTAAATAAAAACAAATGCCAAGTTTATAAACATATCAATCAATACACTAAAAATATCAGAATTTTTTATGTATTAGTTATCAATTTCATAAAGAACTTCTTCATATCGATGTGTTTGTTATAACTACCGAATTATATTAAGGTAAGAAAGAAAGTTTAAGTATCTGTACAGGTTTTCAGCTAATTATTTATTCGTTATTGGATACAGTAACGGACTTACTGTCATCTTAGGTTTAATATTATCTTAGGCTTAATAAAGTCAGAATGTTATGATGTTTTAAAGACACCCCAAAAGACCGCAGTGTTGTGACGTCACTGCAGCACCATCGATGACGTAATCAAGGTTTACAGATACGGGGTAATTTTTCATGTAATTCTCGATACATTGAAAGTTGGTTGAAAAGATAGCAATTATTATTATTATTATTATTATTATTAAAAAATTACTGGTTTTAAGATTATCATTATTTTTAAAACTATAAACATTACAATAATTGATAACAAGGTTGTTATAAAATTTAGCAATGATATAATTCATCTATATAGTAACATCACAAATAAAAGGGTTTTTATTTAGATGGAAATTAGGGCGTGTGATTAACTATAGTAGGATAATATTTTACTTAATCCTTTAGTCGGTATACGTCATTTGATATGATCAATAACATTTTAAAGAGTTATCGAATGTTATGGTCAAGTATAATGTACTAATATCAGATTTGTATTTTGGAAATCAGGGTTTATGAATAACATGATTGAAACTTTAAGTATTTATCTTATTTGAGCATATATATATATATATATATATATATATATATATATATATATATATATATATATATATATATATATATATATATATATATATATATATATATATATATATATATATATTAAGAGAGAGAGAGAGAGAGAGAGAGAGAGAGAGAGAGAGAGAGAGAGAGAGAGAGAGAGAGAGAGAGAGAGAGAGAGAGGTAACGTACAAATCCTTACATCAAATTATAAATAGATTAATGGAACTGGATTCATATGAGTGATGGGGCCTAGGGTCCATTCATCAGCCAGTTGCAGCTTGGGGAAACCCATCTGTTGCACTATTCAGTAAAAGTTATAAAGAGACTGGAAAGGGAGTTAGAATACAGGAATTGGGAATGGAGATAACGTAGATGGCTAAGACCTTTAACGGCTAGGATTAGAAAGGACATTACAAAGGCCCATAGCAGTGCCTACAGTTTACTACGCAAGGTGTACTGACAGCAGTATACTCCTATGTGACAACAGGGCATGCATTTGGTATGAAACCACAAGAGCCTTTTAGCATTGCCTACAGTTTACTACGCGAGGTGCAATGACTGCAGTATAAACTTCCTTGATACCAGGGCATGCATTTGGTATGTAACCACAAAGGCCCCTGAGCAGTGCCTACAATTTATTACGCGAGGTGCACTGACTGCAATGTAATTCTTATTTGATACCAGGGCATGCATTTGGTATGTAACTACAAAGGCCCCTTAGCAGTGCCTACAGTTTATTACGTAAGGTGCACAGACTTCAATGTAAACTTATTTGATACCAGGGCATGCATTTGGTATGTAACCACAAAGGCCCCTTAGCAGTGCCTACAGTTTATTACGTAAGGTGCACAGACTTCAATGTAAACTTATTTGATACCAAGGCATGCATTTGGTATGTAACCACAAAGGCCCCTTAGCAGTGCCTACAGTTTATTACGTAAGGTGCACAGACTTCAATGTGAACTTATTTGATACCAGGGCATGCATTTGGTATGTAACCACAAAGGCCCCTTAGCAGTGCCTACAGTTTATTACGTAAGGTGCACAGACTTCAATGTAAACTTATTTGATACCAGGGCATGCATTTGGTATGTAACCGTAAGGGCCCCTTAGCAGTGCCTACAGTTTATTACGTAAGGTGCACAGACTTCAATGTAAACTTATTTGATACCAGGGCATGCATTTGGTATGTAACCGTAAGGGCCCCTTAGCAGTGCCTACAGTTTATTACGTAAGGTGCACAGACTTCAATGTAAACTTATTTGATACCAGGGCATGCATTTGATATGTAACCACAAAGGCCCCTTAGCAGTGCCTACAGTTTATTACGTAAGGTGCACAGACTTCAATGTAAACTTATTTGATACCAGGGCATGCATTTGATATGTAACCACAAAGGCCCCTTAGCAGTGCCTACAGTTTATTACGTAAGGTGCACAGACTTCAATGTAAACTTATTTGATACCAGGGCATGCATTTGGTATGTAACCGTAAGGGCCCCTTAGCAGTGCCTACAGTTTATTACGTAAGGTGCACAGACTTCAATGTAAACTTATTTGATACCAGGGCATGCATTTGGTATGTAACCGTAAGGGCCCCTTAGCAGTGCCTACAGTTTATTACGTAAGGTGCACAGACTTCAATGTAAACTTATTTGATACCAGGGCATGCATTTGGTATGTAACCGTAAGGGCCCCTTAGCAGTGCCTACAGTTTATTACGTAAGGTGCACAGACTTCAATGTAAACTTATTTGATACCAGGGCATGCATTTGGTATGTAACCATAAAGGCCCCTTAGCAGTGCCTACAGTTTATTACGTAAGGTGCACAGACTTCAATGTAAACTTATTTGATACCAGGGCATGCATTTGGTATGTAACCGTAAGGGCCCCTTAGCAGTACCTACAGTTTATTACGTAAGGTGCACAGACTTCAACGAAACTTATTTGATACCAGGGCATGCATTTGGTATGTAACCACAAAGGCCCCTTAGCAGTGCCTACAGTTTATTACGTAAGGTGCACAGACTTCAATGTAAACTTATTTGATACCAAGGCATGCATTTGGTATGTAACCACAAAGGCCCCTTAGCAGTGCCTACAGTTTATTACGTAAGGTGCACAGACTTCAATGTAAACTTATTTGATACCGGGGCATGCATTTGGTATGTAACCACAAAGGCCCCTTAGCAGTGCCTACAGTTTATTACGTAAGGTGCACAGACTTCAATGTAAACTTATTTGATACCAAGGCATGCATTTGGTATGTAACCACAAAGGCCCCTTAGCAGTGCCTACAGTTTATTACGTAAGGTGCACAGACTTCAATGTAAACTTATTTGATACCAGGGCATGCATTTGGTATGTAACCACAAAGGCCCCTTAGCAGTGCCTATAGTTAATTACGTAAGGTGCACAGACTTCAATGTAAACTCATGTGATACCAGGGCATGCATTTGGTATGTAACCACAAAGGCCCCTTAGCAGTGCCTACAGTTTATTACGTAAGGTGCACAGACTTCAATGTAAACTTATTTGATACCAGGTCATGCATTTGGTATGTAACCGTAAGGGCCCCTTTGCAGTGCCTACAGTTTATTACGTGAGGAGCACTGACTGCAATATTATTCTTATTTGATACCGGGGCATGAATTTTGTATGTTACCACAAAGGCCCCTTAGCAGTGCCTATAGTTTATTACGCAAGGTGCACTGACTTCAATGTAAACTTATTTGATATTAGGGCATGCATTTGGTATGTAACTACAAAGGCCCCTTAGCAGTGCCTACAGTTTATTACGTGAGGTGCACTGACTGCAATAGTATTCTTATTTGATACCGGGACATGCATTTGGTATGTAACCGTAAGGGCCCCTTAGCACTGCTTACAGTTTATTATGCGAGGTGTACTGACTACAATATAAACTTATTTGATACCAGGGCATGCATTTGGTATGTAACCACAAAGGCCCCTTAGCAGTGCCTACAGTTTATTATGCGAGGTGCACTGACTGCAATATAAACTTATTTGATACCAGGGCATGCATTTGGTATGTAACCACAAAGGCCCCTTAGCAGTGCCTATAGTTTATTACGTAAGGTGCACAGACTTCAATGTAAACTTATTTGATACCAGGGCATGCATTTGGTATGTAACCACAAAGGCCCCTTAGCAGTGCCTATAGTTTATTACGTAAGGTGCACAGACTTCAATGTAAACTTATTTGATACCAGGGCATGCATTTGGTATGTAACCACAAAGGCCCCTTAGCAGTGCCTACAGTTTATTATGCGAGGTGCACTGACTGCAATATAAACTTATTTGATACCAGGGCATGCATTTGGTATGTAACCACAAAGGCCCCTTAGCAGTGCCTATAGTTTATTACGTAAGGTGCACTGACTTCAATGTAAACTTATTTGATACCAGGGCATGCATTTGGTATGTAACCGTAAGGGCCCCTTAACAGTGCCTACAGTTTATTACGTGAGGGGCACTGACTGCAATAGTATTCTTATTTGATACCAGGGCATGCAT